>NC_133532.1:64382133-64682133 GCF_048544455.1 Silene latifolia | reverse complement strand
CTCGATAGCGGCCTCTACTAATGATTAGGGAAGTTATTCGTACTTGGTATATTGTCGGCTATATGCATGCAATGCAACATCCATAGATTAATCCTAACATGTGAGAATTTACTAAGTCGGTGAACAATTAAGTTAGCACACAATTGGGTCGAAGTTGGATTTAATGCTCAATTACGTGTGAAAACATACAAATGATGAAAGAAATACAATAACTATAAAATTACAATAATGAAAATTACATTAATTACAACGGAATAGGCGATTTATGTCGAAAATACCTTTAAAACGGATAACTTGAGAAAAAGGAATAAAAGAATAAAACAAATAAATAAATTGACGAACAGAAACTAGCGTGATAATACGAATATTAGTTAATTAATACGTAGACTAAACAAACTAAGTCAAGGCGAAAAGAGTTCGAGACGAACTCATCTGGAACAAAGCGCAAGTAACGCGCCCTTTGGAAGAGGCGCGGCGATTCTTTGCGTCTGTTCCAAGGGTGAGTTCTGGCTGTGAGCCGAATCGCAAAACCGTTAATGTTAATTGGTAAATTAATGGATTGATTGCGATTTTAGACTCGGATGAAAGTTATTAGCAGATTATTTACATATGATTGAGGTCATAAAACAGTAAAACATGGGTGAGACGGAAATAAACGGATTAATTATGTGAAGGGGCGATGTTAATGAATGATTAATTAAACTAACTAACTAAACGAATTATTAACTAAACATGATGAATTGGCGACGGATTAATGACTAAACAGGTGAAAATATATCAACAATGAATCCCAGAAACTCAACATGAACGAATTGAATCTCTAAAACTCGAATTGAATTTAATGACGAAAAACCCGCAAATATGAATTATAAGGGATTTAAGTCGGATTTATGACGATCAAAACATGTTAACGATGATGGTTAATATACATATGAATTATTAAACTATCATGATAAAGAAATAACAGACGAACAAAACAAAAGAAATAAATTTGATACGAATTACAGAGGACGGAGGAAGAAGAAAAGAAGCAGGAACTGCGGCAGCCTCACGAAGAGGCGCAGCAGGTGCTGCGCTCCTTCGAAGAGGCGCAGCGGCTGCTGCGTCTTTTCTCGACGTCTGTCTACTGGAAATCCGCAAAAAAGGTTTTGAAGACGGCTTTAGAAATCGGTTTTAATGAGGTACTTTCGACATAAACCTTACAATTGTTATACAATAATAAAAAATAATAAATAAAAGAGAGATTAATACACCCTCAGACTTACATGTTGACGGAACGAGAAGAACTAAGAAGATCGATTAGTGATGCTCGACGCGAACGTAAGGAAAGAGTGCCCTCGAAAGAGGAAAACGATTTATTAAGTTGATTAATTAGATTGATTGAGTGTAGTGGTCAAATTGGTCGGTCATGCAACGGAGAGGCTGGTACCCGGAAGGATCCGAGCTTACGTGGTCGGAAGTCCAAGCACGTAGGCGCCAATTAGTAAGAACGAAGTCTAGAATGCAAAGGGAGAAGAGAAGGGCGGACACTCGCGTGAGAAATATGAGGAACGAAAGCTCCTATTTATACTAATCACGTGAAGGAATAGGGTTTCGGAGACTCTTTGGAAGTGAATCTCGGAAAGATATAAAAAAGATACGTAAATCATGCAAAGAAGGGCACGGGAAAAGGCGCGGCGAGCCATCTGCGTCCCTTGGAAGAGGCGCAGCACCTGCTGCGTCTGTTCCCAGGAGGTTTCCTCCTGCTTAAGAAAGATTTCCGTGTTTAAGTTATGGTAGGACGGAAATAATTCGATTATCTTTAATATCTTATGTAAATATTACGGGATATTATTTGCCAAAAGATAAAATTTGTGAAATATGGAAAAGAAATATCCTAACATTCCAACATTCGACTCGGGATTTAACGCGTTATCGAGAAAATGGAGACGGTTTTGACCGGACTCAATGTACTCTAATTACGCCAAAACGATCAGATCGGGACGTAGATGACAACTAAGAGGTTGACATTAATATTTGAGCAATCACTTGACAATAATCTTACGAACTGTCCCAAATCGTTCCGCGTATCAAACATGCGGCCCAATCATCACCGGGTGGTTTGCGAGGGGTGCAGAAACGAGGTGTCTACAGAGCCCCCACTTTGACTGAGGCTTGGACAAGGCAAAAGTCAAAGTATAGCCATCAGGTCAATCGAAGATTACAACCTGACGACTATGGCGACGCGAGGCGGCTCAAGGGGTCTGAACCAAGGACCTATCGTCGGGAATATTTTAGAGTCTGTCGACTATCGGGGAGGGTCGTTTAAAGTCCATTAGACTACGTAAGGAGGCTCGCCAGCCACAAGAAGAGATCATACCTGAGATTTAATCGAACTTCGCGGGGAACAAGAGATATTGAAAACAGCAGGACGTTGGTAGAAACTGCTGGGGAATCCGCTTGCGTCGGTCTCAAGCGAACTCTGGCAAAATTTGAGGTTGAATCTGCTTGCGTCGGTCTCAAGCAAACTCTCGTTGGGGAATATATTGACGACTTTGGGGAATCTGCTTGTCTCTGTCCTCAAGCAAACTCTCGTTGGGTGATTATATTGACGACTAGGAACATCTTGATCGTCATGGGAGAAACTTCGAGTGAGCGATCTTTGCAAAATACTATCTACTGGATAAAATGATATGAGCAATACTGCAAAATATCACTGCCTTGGATAAAAGGAACTCGAGCAATACTTTGCAAAATATCTTTGCTGCGCCGGATAAAATGAACTTGGACGATCTTTGCAAAATATTGTCGCTACCGGATAAAATGATATGAGCAATATCGCAAAATATCTTTGCTACTGGATAAAAGGAACTCGAGCAATCTGCAAAATATCTTTGCTGCGGATAAAATGAACTTGGACGATACTGCAAAATATTGTCGCGGTGGGTGCCTAGACCTTGGGCGGAGTACGCTGGAGCGCCTCCTTTTGTCGCTGAGGTCCTTCGACCTAGGAGCTCGAGTCGGCCTTTGTTGTGGACGTCGATGGGTCCTGTGTGGTATCTGGGCGAGCGGTTAGCTCGTCAGTGTTTTCGGGGCGCGTTGACGGTTCCCGTCGATCCTCCTAGGACGATGTTTAGGGAGCCTTCTGAGGCTGAGAGGGAGGCGGACTTGGCTGGTGCTAGTGGCGACGACCTTCTTCTCCCTGACGAGGATTACTCGGCGTTCCTTTACGGGAGATTGGCGTATTGGCCGGTAGTGGTGAGTATCTTTTGTTTCTTGTTGGATTTTGATTTTCGAGAATCGCGACGAAAGATCATCGATTAACGAGAGCCATTTGTCTTTGCAGGAGGTTGAGGCGGCGGGCATCGAGCCCCCAGAGTATCCCGAGACCCTCGAGTATACTGACGCTACTGGGAGGACGACGATCTCCGAGCTGCGTGACTTTGACGTGGCTATGACGGATGCTGGCCTAGATGACTGGCAGCATCTGATTCGGAGGGTGAGTTCTTATTTTGCATAGTTTTCGTGTAAGAACACATTTGATTGAACTTGTTCAGTTTACTGAGAATTCTTTTTGAAACGCAGGTCGCGCCATCTCGGTTTGTGGCACTATGGAGGGTGGTCAACCGGCTACGAGCTACGGCCATCGAGGCACTCGTCGGCGGTCGAGGTCGTCAGGTATGAACCTCATTTGTTTTTCCTTGATCTTTGGTTTTTTAGTTTTGTTTGAATTGATTGACATGAGCCAATTTCTTGTTGTCCACAGGCCGATCGTGAGCTGGAGCGAGAGTTGACCCAGTCTCGGGAGGAGACGGCTCGTTTGTCGAGGGAGCTCGAGTTTCGGGACGCCGAGATTGCCGCTCTTATGGCGAGGGTTGCCGAGCTGGAGGGTGCCAGCAGAGTCTGCGTGGTTTTGTAGACTTGATTTTGGACATTTTTGGATTTGTTTGGGCGCAAGCCCCGCGTTTGCATTTGGACTTGTTTGGGGCGAAGCCCCGATTACATTTGGACTTGTTTGGGGCGAAGCCCCCAGTTTGCTTGTACATTTGCTTTTTTGTATATACGACGGCCTGAGTGCCTTTTCTTTCTTTGGGTTGTGTTATTTGTACTGCGCAGTTAGCTTTTGAACAAGTTTGGTAGACAACGGTTTACACCGTCATGCTGCCGAAATTTACATAGAAAATCACGTAACACATACATTTTTATATACACATAAGGCCTTTAATTAGTGCAAAATGAGACTCGAAAGGACGTAAAAATGCAAAAATTTTGTCGGAAATGACCGGACGGTAGGCAGGGTTACCCCCGAAAAAAAAAGAAAAAGAGAAATTTATAAGTTAGAAAATGGAAAAAATAGAAATAAAGAAAATGAAATGACTAAGTAAATGTTGAAATAAAAAAGAATTAAAATGAAAACTAAATATAAAAGTGTGAGAAAAATGGCGGAAAATGTCGATGTCGCCTCGAAATGCGCGTTTGCGGATTAAGGAAACCTGAAGCATGGTAAAGTTCTCGGATTTACCAAAATAAAATCCCGTAGGAATAGGAAATTATTCGTTTATAGAATTAGGAAAGATCCAAACGCGGAAATCACAGAAGTGAGGTCAAAGAGGCGCGGCATGAGTTGCGTCCCTTTGAAGAGGCGCAGCAGCGCCGCGCTGTTCCTGCGGTGTTGGTTCTGACGGATTTTTGGAAACAGCAATTAGTATAAATAGAAGCGTCGACGAAGCTTTAAATCATATAATTCACCCGTCTCTTCTTCGTCGATTCACACATAAAGACTCCCAATAAATTTTCAAGAGAAAATTATCATCATGAATACCTTAGAGATTCGCTTGAAGGAATGGACTAATGAGTTTTCGAACATTGAGAAACATGACATGGGTGCTTACAACCTTGGGTCTTTGTTGAGTTTGAAACTCATTAAGGTTGTAAAACCGTTCTTGGATGCTTGCCTTGATTATTGGGACCCAAATTATCATGTTTTTGCGTTCCCGGGAGGTGATATTTGTCCTTTTCCTGGGAAATTGTCTTTGCTATTGGCGGGTGGGACCCCGAACATTTACCTGCCATCCCTTCTACGGCTCAAGGGTATAAGAGCAAGTTTAGAGATTTGCTTGGACTTACTAGACTTGAGGTAGATCGTCTCGTTACTCCGAAGGGCGTGAGGATCTTTGGATTTTATAGACCGATTCATCAACAGGGCCGACCCTACTGTCTCTTATGTTGCTAGGAGGAGAGCATTTGGCTTCTGTTTGCTTCATGTTTATGTCTTTCAGGGACATGTTGATGAAGATTTGAGAGGTGATCCCCGTCTATTGGGTCTTATTGAGCAAATGGAGCTGCGCAGGAGCCCAGCTTGTCTACGCTTAGGGGAGGTTATCTTGGGTTTGGACAATAGGAAATCCAACCGCGATCTTCCATTTTTGGGGAGTCCCGTTATCCTACAGGTAAAAGACACCCTTCTTTCTTTCCTTTTTTTTTTTTTTTTTTTTTTTTTTTTTTTTTTTTTCTTTTTTTTTTTGTTTTTTTTTCTTTTTTTTTTTTTGCGGGTGTCTAATACCTGTTTTTTGGTAGGTTTGGCTAATGGAACGGCTTCGATTTGCTCGAGCCCCGATTCGGCGCTTTCCTATCATTCCGTATGATTGCGATGAGGACACGGGTGTACATGGTGGACTTCACCCGGTCTGCGATTATTGGAAGAACAAGTCAAGAATGATGATGGCCCGCCGATCGGGTGGGTCGTTCCGTGGTGGCATCTCAAGTCCCACGGAGTGTCTTCTTTGGATCCTACTAGGTCCGTGCGCATTCCTGGATTGGAGTTTATGGTATGCATCTTTCCTGAGAGATTGATGAGGCAAGTCGGGTTGAAGCAGATGATCCCTAGGCTTGACACCGTTCCGCAGACCGCTATGGCGCTTACTACAGAGAGCCGAAGAGAGTGGGCTATGAAGTGGGCCCAAAGAAACATGTGGTTCTTGAACTTCTCCTCCAATGCCTTGTGGGTGTCGGACTCTTATCTGAGGTGGAGGAAGGCCGCAACTTCGGAAGAGCGCGAAAGACTGAGGAAGCGCGAGCCCGTTGACTACAAGGTGCGCGAGGGAGAGAAAGAGAAGGAGAAGCATCCGACGAAGGAGAAGAAGAAGCCGGGTTCCAAGTCATTCATCCTTCGAAGAAATCGAAGACTACTCCCCGTCGCAGAGATGGTGGTTGGCAAGAATGGAAGAGTCGGGCCTCGAGAAAGACCGTTGGTGATTAGGTCTGAAGTGGTGCAAGAGCGCCCGGCTCGAGGTCGTGACCAGAAATATGACAAGAACGACAAGGGCAAGGGAAAGATGGAGGAATAGCCCAAGTCTTATTTATTATTTGATTATTATTATTATTGTTGTAATAAGAAAGGAGGGATTTTTAGAATCCTAGCCTAGTCTATTTTTATTATTTGCCGTATTATTATTATTTAGAAATTGAATGAAATAAAAAGGTTAAGTGGTTATGAAACCGTTGTGATTTTCTTTAATTATTCTTGTCGAATTTCAAATGCAATGCAAATGTCCTTCTATTTACATTTTAAATATAATGGTGGGTTGAATCCCGTGAAGGATTGCCTACGTATTCACTTAAAAAAGCGAAATCAAACCCTTGCGCGTAGTTCGAGTAAATGTAAAAGAATAATTGTTCGAAGCAAGAGCTTGTAATGAACATAGAAAATAAGCATGAGCCTTTGCTTACTCTGGAGGTGCGAATTTAGTTTGTTTGATGATATGAGGATGACAAGTTTGCCAAGATGCACGAGCATAGTGACATTCAAATGGGCCAGGGGCCGTTTATTTAGTGCCACAAGAGCGACACGTAGGTTTACGCGAGGCGCGTTTTTGTTCCTGTTCTAGGCATAGTATCGTTTCAGTTGGTCGAGATTTGTGGGGTTTGAGAACTCATTCCCGTCTAGGTCTGTGATTCTAACCGCACCCCCTGGGAGTATTGATTTGACTAGATATGGTCCGGCCCAGTTAGGTTTGAATTTTCCCCTTGGGTCGACAGGTAAAAGAGCTCTGACCGATTTGAGAACTAAATCTCCTTCTTTGATGTTTCTTGGCCTAACCCTTTTGTTGAAAGCTCGTTTGATACGTGCTTGATATGTTTGGACATTATGTAAGGCACGAAGCCTACGTTCATCCAGGAGGATGAGTTCTTCGTATCTATCTTTCTTCCAATCGGCCTCCGGGATTTGACTCTCTAGTAGGATGCGCGAGGATGGTATTTCTAGCTCGACTGGTTGTACGGCTTCCATGCCGTAAGTCAAATAGAAAGGAGTAGCCCCAGTGGGCGTCCTGACGGATGTTCGATACCCCCACAAAGCGAAGGGTATTTTGCTTGGCCAATCTCTATAATTGTCAGTCATTTTCTTGAGGATTGCGACGACATTCTTGTTAGCCGCTTCTACCGCGCCGTTAGTCTGTGGTCTGTAGGGCGAAGAGTGGTGATGCTTGATCTTGTATTTGGCTAGCAATTGTTCGGTTTCGGCTTGGAAGTGGGACCCATTATCGCTAATGATCTCATGCGGGCAACCATATCGGCAGATGATGTTATTCTGTATGAATTTGGCTACATTTTTGGCCGTAAGAGCGGTGTAGGAAGCCGCTTCTACCCACTTGGTGAAGTAGTCAATTGCTACTAGGATGAAACAGTGACCTCCTGTTCCGGCTGGGGTTATTTTCCCAATTATGTCAATTCCCCATGCGGAGAATGGCCAAGGAGATGTCATCGTATAGAGCAACGAAGGAGGGACATGTTGTACGTTCCCGAAGATTTGGCAATTGTGGCAATGTCTCACATATTTGATGCAATCGGATTCCATTGTGGTCCAATAGTACCCTAGACGTGTGATTTTCTTTGCCATCATAGGTCCACTCATATGAGGACCGCATTCTCCGTCGTGGACTTCTTCCATCACCTTTCGTGCCTGTGAATGATCAAGGCAACGTAGGACTACACCAAGAGGTGTTCTTTTGTATAATTCTCCTTGCATGAGAACGTATTGTGAAGACAATAGGCGTATAGCTCGTTGTCCCCTCTTGTCCATATCTGGTGGATATGTACCATTAAGCTTGAAGTTCAGGATTGCTTGGAACCAGGGTTCCTGTGCGATTTCTTCTTCATCGGTAATTTGATGGACATAAGCCGGCTCCGACCGTCGTTCGATACACAAAGGCATTTCCACCATGTAATCTGGCATGTTTATCAAAGATGCAAGTTTCGCAAGAGCGTCTGCAAATTGATTTTCTTCTCGAGGTAGGTGTAAGTAGGTTACGTGATCAAAGAATTGAGCGACTTGGTCTATCCTAGCCTGAGAGGGTGCTAGGCTTTCACTTCGGATTTTCCAGGATCCCGTAACTTGGTTGATGATTAGTGACGAATCTCCATGCACTCGGAGGTTTTTGATGCCTAAGCTTACTACCGCTTGTAGTCCAATTAGACAAGCCTCATACTCTGCGGCGTTGTTTGTCACCTCGAAGTCGAGTTTGACAAAGAATCGGTGTATGCTCACCTTCGGGAGAAATGAGCAACACTCCTATCCCAAATCCTCTTAGGTTTGATGCTCCATCAAAGTATAGGTCCCAGGAGTCTACATCTGCTTGAAGTATATCCTCGTCGGGAAATGACCAAGTATCTATGGTTTGTGCGTCGTTGATGGGATTTTCTGCGAAGAATTCGGCGACGGCGCGACCCTTTATTACTTTCAGTGGCACGTATTTGAGGTCAAATTCCGAGAGCATCATGGTCCATCTTGCCAAGCGTCCGTTGAGGACAGGTTTCTCGAAGAGGTATTTGATTGGATCCATTTTGGAGAATATCTTGACGGAGTAGCTAAGCATGTAGTGACGTAGCTTCTTTGTTGCCCACACAAGAGCGAGGCATGTCTTTTCGAGTTGTGAGTATTTGCACTCGTATTCCAAGAACTTCTTACTTCGATAGTAAATAGCTCTTTCTTCACTTCCTACGGTTTGAGCTAGCATGGCACCCATGGCGGTTTCGGTTACCGTGAGATACAAACCAAGAGGTTGATCTTGTTGTGGTGGCATGAGCACTGGTGGTTTAGCCAATATCTCCTTGATTCGGTCGAACGCCTTTTGACAATCATCATCCCACATGGTGTGGTCTGTTTTCTTGAGTTTCTTGAAGATAGGCTCGCAAATCATCGTAAGTTTCGATATGAATCGACTTATGTATTGAACTTTTGCCAGAATCCTCCGACTTCTTTTTCTCGTTTGAGGTTGTGGCATTTCAATCAGAGCTTTGATTTTGGAAGGATCTATTTCTATACCTCGTTGGCTAACGACGTATCCTAGGAGTTTGCCAGACGTTACCCCAAATGTGCATTTCTGAGGATTGAGTCTCATGTTGTACTTCCGTAGCCTTGCGAAGAACTTGCGAAGGTTCGCAATATGTCCCTCTCTCTCCTTGGATTTGACGATCATGTCATCTACATATACCTCAACTTCTTTGTGCATCATGTCATGTAGGAGTGTAGTTGCGGTGCGTTGGTATGTAGCTCCGGCGTTGATCAATCCGAACGGCATTACTGTATAGCAATAGGTTCCCCATTGGGTGACGAACGCGGTCTTATGCATATCTTCCATGGCCATCTTGATTTGGTTATAACCCGCATATCCATCCATGAAGGATAGTAATGCGTGGTCTGCAGTATTGTCCACTAATATGTCGATGTGAGGCAGAGGGAAGTCATCTTTTGGACTCGCTTTGTTCAAATCCCTAAAGTCAACACAAACTCGGATTCTCCCATCCTTTTTGGGTACGGGTACTATGTTAGCTACCCAGTCAGAATACTCGGAAACTTTGATGAACCCGGCTTTGAATTGTTTGTCAACTTCTTCCTTAATCTTTAGAGCCCACTCTTTCTCATTCGTCGAAGCTTCGTTTCACAGTTTGAAACCTGGCTTAATCGGAATTCTATGTTCGGCAATATCCCTGTCGATCCCTGGCATGTCTTTGTAGGACCAAGCGAAGACGTCTTTGAATTCATTTAGGAGGTCTATGAAATCGGCCCTTTCGGTAGAGCTCAAGGTAGTCCCTATCCTAAGTTCTTTGGGTTCTAGTTTAGTTCCTACATTGATGGGTTCGGTGTCCTCAATTACTGGTCCCCCTTCCCCTTCCTGTAGTATTTCTTTGGCTACGTAGGGAGGTATTTCGGTCAAGTCTGGGTCTTGGTCATCCTCAGTATCATCATAAACAGAATTGCACTCAAGATAACGCAAAGAGTAAGCAGAACCTGATTTATTCATATTAAGATTCGAGTAAAGTTGAAACAAAGAAGCCAACTGATCCATGGTCAGTGGCGGTAAAGGAACAGTAGTTGGGGCATTTCCCGAACTATTGTGACTACTTGAAAATGAGCTAGGAGAAACGAACGGAGTGGGGATGACGACAGGAGTAGACTCTCTAATGACTTCTCTAGACTCTGACTCTGACTCCGACTCCGACTCGATTCCGATTCGAACTCGTCGTCTTCCTGGTTCTTCTTTGAACATCTCTCCTTCTCCAAAGGGTGAGCTTGAAGAGTCTTCCTTGATTGTTGGTCCATTTGATTGATTTTCTCCATCCTTTCTGCTGCTTTGTGTCGATTTCTGTGATCAATGCGGTGGGGTTGAAGCGATCGTCTTGAAGTATCGTAGTAATGATCTCATCCTGCGCGGCCTTAACAAATCGGTCCTCTCCAAACAGGAGGCTCACAGCTTGCTCGTCTAAGCAAGGTGCTTGACGGGTTTTGACGGTAGGAACCGTTTCTGGAGGGATGAAGTAGCAATCGTGAAAGATCTCGATTCCGGCTAACTTCCTCTCAAGGTAATGCCAAGGTTCGGGAAACCCGTGAAAGAGTTCTGAACTTCCTTCTTGAACGAAGTATCCATTTAAGGTGGGGAGATATGGCCTCATTTGGACTCCTACATACTTGCGATTTTGGACTTGGGCGAGCATTTCGAGAACTTCTTTCGTTGTGGGTTTGTACCCTAGTCCAAGTGGTATTCTCGATGAGTTGCCTTTCTTGTATGGCGCGAAGGTGTTCTTCCGAATCGGGTTCAAAGGCATTCCAGGGAAGTATCCCTGATTTTTGAGTATGTGGTTGACCACCAAGTTAGAGTAGGGATTATAGTATAAGGGTGCCAACTCACTTTCTATGACATTTACACTTTGGAAGCCCCCAAGTTCGTATATGGGATCCGCAAGGACTTGATTGTTTGATTGCTTCTCAATTATTGCCTTGATAGGCGACGAAGTGATCGTCACAACTTTGCCATTGAGTGGGATCTTGATCTTTTGGTGAAGGGTGGATGTTACCGCTTTGGAAGCATGAATCCAAAGCCTTCCCAGAAGTATGTTGAATGAAGCTTCGATGTCTACTATTTGGAAGTTGACTTTTCGCTCGATTGGTCCCGTGGCTATGGTTAGGCTAGCAAGTCCAACCACCTTTCGTCGTGTACCGTCGTATGCACGTACACCTTGATTGGTGGGAGTCCAATCCGACTCTTTCATGCCTAGTTTGTATGCCGTTTTGAGGGGTATGACGTTGACCGCGGAGCCATCATCTACCAAAGTCATTGGCACATTCTTCTTTAGACAAATGACGGTGATGTATAGAGCAAGGTTGTGACTAGCGCCAAAAGGTGGCAGGTCTTCATCTGAGAAAGTAATAGGATTACTTAGCTTCGGTGATTCTTGGAAGACCAAGTTGACTACATCTTCGGGAGTAGAGTTATGCGCTACATTCAATTTGGCCAAAGCTTGCAGTAAAGCTTGGCGATGCGGAAATGAGCTTGCCACTAGTTGCCAGACTGAAAGATCAGCCTTGGTTTTCTGTAATTGCTTGAGCAAATGATCAGTGGGGTCGTCTTCGTTGTCATTTGGTGTGATGACATTGGTTGGACCGTTTTGAGTGGTGCTTTGGTATGGACGACCCGAGCGAGTTAGGTGATCCACATCTTGGTCTTCGCCATTTTGGACTATTTCTTTGACTAAAGAGTTTTCGATGAGATACTCGTCCTCGTCGTCATCGGCCCAAACCCCATTAACTACAGCTAGTTCCTTCATCCTCATGATGTCACTTTCTAGTTGTATGATTTGATCGACTAGCTTGTCGACCACGGCGACTACTTCTTGCATAGTGGCATTTTGAGAGAAGGTCAATGGTACGCGTTCTTTAGGCGTTGCCTTGGGATCGCGTAAGGTCGTTACCATGTTTTCTAGTTCCCACACTTGTCTATCTACACTCCTTGCCCATGCGATGAAGTCGGAAATGGTAGGGGAGATGGTAGAGTAGAGTCTTTCTTTCTCAACTGCATGAATTTCATTTTCGGTGGGAGAAATGAGATGTGAGCAATCTAAGGTAGATTCGTCACTTGTAATCACTAGAACTCCAAGAGGATTCTGAGTGTTGTTGGGCTTACCTCCCGGTGGAATTGGAAGTCGACCATCTTCAATCATATCCTGAAGCACGTGTTTCAACTTGTAGCATTTTTCTGTGTCATGCCCCTTGCCCCTATGGTATTCACAAGAGGGAATTTTCATCCCAGAATTTGGACTTCCTTTCAGGTTCGGGAGTAGGCCCAATGGGTTGGAGTTTACCTTGCTTCATTAGTCTTTTTAGAGCGTTGGAGTACGTATCTCCAAGGTTCGTGAATTTCCTTGGTGGGCTAGTCTTCCTGGATGGCTCGAGAAGGTTAACTTCGTCGGTCTTGCTAGTAGAGCCGTATGAACGACTTGTGGACCCTTGGTATCCTCGACCTACCGTTTTGGACAAGAGTCCTTTACGGATGTCGTCTTCAATTCGTGTCCCTAGTACAGTTAAGTCCTTGAAGGTCTTGATGTTTTGATATCTCAAATGGTTGGCATATACGGGCTTGAGATTGTCCACAAACTTTTCTACAAGAGTAGCCTCATCCGGGCGTTCAACTAGTTGGGTACTAGTCTTCCTCCACCTACTTAGAAAGTCGGTGAATCCTTCCTTGTCATTTTGGGTAAGAACCTCTAGAGTGCGCATGTTGACTTGGATCTCGGCATTATCCGCGTATTGTTTCGAGAACTCGATGGCGGCGTCCTCCCAAGTAGCGACCTTTTTGTGATCTAAAGTGTAGAACCATTGCTTTGGAATGGTGTCAAGAGATGAAGGAAAGATCCTTAAGAACATCTCGGGTTTGATGCCTTTGATAGACATGTAGTCCTTGAAGGCGCGGATGTGGTTCAAAGGGTTCTCATGTCCTTTAAACTTAGGGATATCCGTCATGCTAAAGTTAGTGGGCAATTTGGAATTGACGGCTTCATACTTACGATTGTTCTCCCTGTAAATGTCATCCCCCTTAAGGTACATCAATTGCTCCTCTAGGTATTGGAGTCTTTTCTCAGCTGCGGTTGTTCCTAGGACAGGATTCTCATCTTTAGATTCGTCATCGGAAAATTGTAGCACTCCACCTTTAGGGGGAGGTAGCTTCCCCTCTACATCAAAGATACGGCCTTCGATAAGCTCAAGGCGGTCATAGGTTTGTTCTTGGGTAATTTGCATTTGGGCTATCGCGGCTAGGATTCGATCATTACTTTCTTGAATTTGCTGGAGGTTCGTATCATCACTTGACCCAGGCATCTTGGGAACTGGATAAGAGATCGGCGACGAATCAAAACACGATCGACCATTCTATCACACTTGCTAAAAGAGGAAAAGTTTTGACTCGTGAAGTGGGTGTGTGCCACTTGTGTTGAGTGAGTTTTGAAGAAAGACAAGGTCTTTGAAAGTGTGTGTCCTAGCCAACTGTAGTGTAGTTGTAGGAGTGGACTCGAGGTGAGGTTTGAAATGGGCTTGTGGCCCGAATTTTGACACGACAAACGGACAGAGTTTTGACCGGATTTTGTGCTAATTAAAGGCCCCATTTCGAAATTCTTGATTGAAATTGGGTTTTGATTTTTGAAAATTCGTCATGGTTTGTTTTGAAATGGTGATCACGTAAGGTTTACATATTTATACAAGCATTATAAAGGGATGCTGAGTGCATTTAGAAGGGTTTTGGTTTAAAGGGTGGGTTGCCATACCGAACCATCAAACCCGAAGTCTGTGGAGAGGCTCGTGCCAAACAAGAGTAAGGCCGATTCCTAGTCCATTTCCTCAAGTAGTGAAGGCCCTTGATACAAACAAGAGTAAGCATCATGGTATGGATGACGTCAATCGCTATCCATCCTTAGGCCCAAATAAGAATTAGGACCGTTTAGACGGGACGATTGGTCGAATAGGTTGGGTTGGGCCTAGGAAGGCCGAATAAAATGATCTAGGAAGACCAAGTTATGAAAACCGACAATTGTCTTGTACAAACTTATTCCCTAACCTTGTTCAAGTTTCACCCTTAGCTACAAGTAAGTGTATATCCCAGTGAGTCGCCAAACGTGGACGAGCGGGCCCCACCGGGGCGCTTGGTGAAGGGGCTCGAAAACAAGCGTTTGCATTTTGTATGGAGTCGCCACCAATTTTTATGGGAAATTGGAACCGTTCGAATACCTCGTGTCATGTCAAGACACAAAGTAGTGACATGAACACTAAGCAATCGTTACCCTTAGCATTCTATGTCTAGAATGACTCTCGTGGATGCCAATGAACACGGGTGCTCACGGAGATCTGGAGTAAGGGGTGAGGGTACGTATTAGGAAGCTCTTTTGATCGAACACCTAATCCCGCCCGCCTCGATAGCGGCCTCTACTAATGATTGGGAAGTTATTCGTACTTGATATATTGTCGGCTATATGCATGCAATGCAACATCCATAGATTAATCCTAACATGTGAGAATTTACTAAGTCGGTGAACAATTAAGTTAGCACACAATTGGGTCGAAGTTGGATTTAATGCTCAATTACGTGTGAAAACATACAAATGATGAAAGAAATACAATAACTATAAAATTACAATAATGAAAATTACATTAATTACAACGGAATAGGCGATTTATGTCGAAAATACCTTTAAAACGGATAACTTGAGAAAAAGGAATAAAAGAATAAAACAAATAAATAAATTGACGAACAGAAACTAGCGTGATAATACGAATATTAGTTAATTAATATGTAGACTAAACAAACTAAGTCAAGGCAGAAAAGAGTTCAGAGACAGAACTCATCCTGGAACAGGCGCAGCAGGCACTGCGCCCTTTGGAAGAGGCGCAAGCGCGATTCTTTCGTCTGTTCCAAGGGTGAGTTCTCCGTGAAGTTTAATCTAAAACCGTTAATGTTAATTGGTAAATTAATGGATTGATTGCGATTTTAGACTCGGATGAAAGTTATTAGCAGATTATTTACATATGATTGAGGTCATAAAACAGTAAAACATGGGTGAGACGGAAATAAACGGATTAATTATGTGAAGGGTCGATGTTAATGAATGATTAATTAAACTAACTAACTAAACGAATTATTAACTAAACATGATGAATTGGCGACGGATTAATGACTAAACAGGTGAAAATATATCAACAATGAATCCCAGAAACTCAACATGAACGAATTGAATCTCTAAAACTCGAATTGAATTTAATGACGAAAAACCCGCAAATATGAATTATAAGGGATTTAAGTCGGATTTATGACGATCAAAACATGTTAACGATGATGGTTAATATACATATGAATTATTAAACTATCATGATAAAGAAATAACAGACGAACAAAACAAAAGAAATAAATTTGATACGAATTACAGAGGACGGAGGAAGAAGAAAAGAAGCAGGAACTGCGGCAGCCTCACGAAGAGGCGCAGCAGGTGCTGCGCTCCTTCGAAGAGGCGCAACGGTTGCTGCGTCTTTTCTCGACGTCTGTCTACTGGAAATCCGCAAAAAAGGTTTTGAAGACGGCTTTAGAAATCGGTTTTAATGAGGTACTTTCGACATAAACCTTACAATTGTTATACAATAATAAAAAATAAAAGAGAGATTAATACACCCTCAGACTTACATGTTGACGGAACGAGAAGAACTAAGAAGATCGATTAGTGATGCTCGACGCGAACGTAAGGAAAGAGTGCCCTCGAAAGTGGAAAACGATTTAACAAGTTGATTAATTAGATTGATTGAGTGTAGTGGTCAAATTGGTCGGTCATGCAACGGAGAGGCTGGTACCCGGAAGGATCCGAGCTTACGTGGTCGGAAGTCCAAGCACGTAGGCGCCAATTAGTAAGAACGAAGTCTAGAATGCAAAGGGAGAAGAGAAGGGCGGACACTCGCGTGAGAAATATGAGGAACGAAAGCTCCTATTTATACTAATCACGTGAAGGAATAGGGTTTCGGAGACTCTTTGGAAGTGAATCTCGGAAAGATATAAAAAAGATACGTAAATCATGCAAAGAAGGGCCTGGGAAAAGGCGCAGCAGCCACTGCGTCCCTTGGAAGAGGCGCAGCACCTGCTGCGTCTGTTCCCAGGAGGTTTCCTCCTGCTTAAGAAAGATTTCCGTGTTTAAGTTATGGTAGGACGGAAATAATTCGATTATCTTTAATATCTTATGTAAATATTACGGGATATTATTTGCCAAAAGATAAAATTTGTGAAATATGGAAAAGAAATATCCGGAACATTCCAGAACATTCTGACTCGGGATTTAACAGTTATCAGAAAATGGAGACGGTTTTTGACCCGGACTCCGAATGTACTCTAATTACTGCCAAAACGACCGTATCTGGACGTAGATGACAACTAAGAGGTTGACATTAATATTTGAGCAATCACTTGACGATAATCTTACGAACTGTCCCAAATCGTTCCGCGTATCAAACATGCGGCCCAATCATCACCGGGTGGTTTGCGAGGGGTGCAGAAACGAGGTGTCTACAACAAGTTCAAGAACTACTCCGTCCTAGAACAAGGTAACTCGCAACCTACTCCGGTTGCCAAAGAGTTAAAGACTACTTCATCCTAAACTCTACACACTAACTTAAAACGTTTTATGGATCAAGTTTCCACGGACTTATTCTTGACAAGAATTGATATGGACAACTTTTACAAGATCAAACGGTTCATAAGTGAGAGAGTTTAGTACTTTAAAGAAACAGTGGCTATGATTGTAACACTTGAAGACTTTGTAAAGCTTTGCAAAACAATGACACGGTTTTTAAACTTTGAAAACAATTTTTGCAAACTTGAATAAATTCTCAGGAAAAGTCTTAAGCAAATAATGAGATGAGGCACCACTACTACAAATACAGGCAACCACAACGGCCTTTTAACAACGCTTATTCACGAAAATCATCAAAACACGTTGTAGAATTGATTCCGCGAATTTTACCAAACTTAATTACAACGGTTATGTGTTGTTAACCGTTGTTATTGGTTTTAACAACGGGTCATACTTAAACAACCGTTGTTAATGAAAAAACTAATAACAACGGTTAAATTTTAACCGTTGTTAATGGTTTGGCGCCAAATTAGTGAAAAGTAATCACAACGGTTATATTAGAACCCGTTTTTAATACATTTTAACAACGGTTGTAGACTCAATAACCGTTGTTATTAATATTATGAAAATCTTAAGAATAACATATTGCTTTATTCTGCTATACGCTACAAACACAAACACAAGCTAATACCGCTACTATATCATCCTCCATTCCTCCCTGATCGTCTCTCTGTCTTCATCTCCGTCACTGTTGTCACGTCTTCTCTCCCTCATCGTGTTTATCAATCAGGTATATATATGTTTCTTAGCAATGCTTATAGATATAGGATTTTTTGGGTTATTATCTAATTTGTTGATAATTTAGCTTAATTGCTTTCCTGAATTTCGTTTATTTGTTTGCCTATTATTGTATTTTCTGAATTAGTTGCCTATTATTACGAATGTAGAATAATGACTCGAACTTGGATGATTGATGCAAAGTTGAGTGACCGCACCTACAAGGATGGTTTAGCTGAATTTTATGAATTCGTTTCAAACAATTTGAAAGGTTCTTCTAGTATTGCATGTCCTTGTGAAAGATGTGGTAATATTAGCTATATGGCTTTTCCGGACGTTAAAATACACCTAGAAAAGTGGAGATTTAGTCGATCCTATACACTTTGGATTTTTCATGGGGAATCATTAGAGGAAGAGAATAACTCTGAAGAAGATGATGTTGAAGTACACGAAAGGCTAACTGATGATCCTGAGTTTGCCGAGTTTTTTGAGTTGGAAGAGTTGGAAGTAGAGAAGTTGAATGTTGGGTCTATAGATAATGAAGAGAATGATGATGAGTCCATTGCTTTTGAAGATGTAGGTGATGACACTAGTAATTGGGATGACCTTAACAACATGTATGAGAAGTTGTGTGAGTCTGAAGCACCTCTGTATCTTGGTTGTAAGTTCACAAAAATGTCGGCTGTGGTGAAGTTGTATAATATCAAGGGGGCAAATGGGGTGAGTGACACGTGTTTCACTAGTTTTTTAGCCTTGATAAAGGAGTTGCTTCCTGATGGTAATGTTCTACCTGTTAAGACATATGAGGCGAAAAAACTAATAAGAGGAGTGGGTATGAAATATGAGAAAATACATGCATGTCCAAATGATTGCATATTGTATCGGAAATTATATCAAAACGTAACCAATTGCCCTAAATGTTTGGAGTGACGTTATAAGGATAAGGAAGGGATCCCGGCTAAGGTGTTGTGGTATTTTCCATTGATACCAAGAGTCATAAGGATTTATGCGAATCCCGATGATGCAAAAATGTTAACTTGGCATGAAACAGGAAGAATCAATGATGGAAAGCTAAGACACCCTACAGAGATGGTAAGCAATGGAAATCGTTCGACGCTAAGTATCCCGAGTTCGGCAATGAACCTAGAAACTTACGTCTAGCGCTCTCCACTGATGGAATGAACCCACGCGGAAACATGAGTAGCCAACATAGTACTTGGCCAGTAGTGTTGGCTATTTATAACTTACCTCCATATGTGTGCATGAAAAGAAAGTATTTGATGTTGTCGTTGTTAATTTCTGGCCCTAAACAACCTGGAAATGATATAGATGTATATTTGGAACCTCTTCTAGATGATTTGGGATTGTTGTGGGATAGTGGGATAGAAGTATTTGATGCATATAAGAACGAAACTTTCAATTTGAGAGCGATGTTATTGTGTACAATAACTGACTATCCGGCTTATGGCGACCTTTCTGGGCACACAGTTCATGGGAAAGAGGCTTGTCCATTGTGTGGGGAGGATATCGAGTCTGAATACTTGAAGTCTTCTCGTAAGTATGTGTATTTGGGAAATAGGAGGTTCTTGTATCATGAGCATTGTTATCGCAAGATGCAGAAAGCATTCAATGGAAGACAAGAACTTCGTCAACCTCCTAGAATTTTGAGTAGGCATGAAGTTTATCGAAAGTAAAGCATATTGAGATAGATTATGGGAAGAAGAGCGGCTCTAAATTGTCTACTCGTGGGTATAAGAAAAGATCCATATTTTTTGATAAACTTCCATATTGGCCTGACTGGAGGTCGAGCATTGCCTCGATTTCATGCACATTGAGAAAAATGTCTGTGATAATATTATCAATACCCTTCTGAATGTTCCTGGTAAAACAAAGGATAACGCCGCAGCTAGGGAAGATATGAAAATGATGGGTATTAGGCTAGAGTTGGCACCACAGAAGAAAGGTAATCGTACATTTTTACCGCCAGCAGCTTTTACCCTTTCACGGAATGAGAGAAAAGAGTTATGTGCATGCTTGAATGGAATTAAAGTGCCACATGGTTATTCGTCGAACATCAAAAGCCTAGTGTCGATGCAAGACCTAAAACTCACCGGATTAAAGTCACATGATTGTCACACTTTGATGCAACAATTACTACCTGTGGCTATTCGTTCTATTTTACCTGAAAAGGTAAGATATGCTATAACTAGATTCTGTCTCTTCTTCCAGTCCATATGCGAGAAAGTCATCGATCCCGATGACGCGGATTCATTGCAGGACCTCGTTGTAACCTCTCTTTGTCCGTTGGAAATGTATTTTCCACCCTCTTTCTTCACTATCATGATTCATCTGACCATTCACTTGGTTAGGGATATTTTGTACCTTGGGCCCGTGTACTTGATAGTATCCTTTCGAAAGATTGATGAAAGTCTACAAGGACTATACATCTAATCGGTATCGTCCGGAAGGTTGTATTGCTGAACGCGCTATTTTAGACGAAGCTCTTTCATATTGTTACGCTCATCTCTCCCCTGAGGAGTTGATTGGCGTTCCTAAGAATCGTCATAGTGACTGGATGACCGGAAAAGGTATTAGGGGCCGGGTTGAAAAAATTGTGACACGTGAAATGTTGCATTTAGCATACATGTATGTGCTAAACAACTAAGATGAGGTGCAACCTTATATTCAACAACACAAAGATGAGCTCAAATACGATCACCAAAACAAGACCGAGAAGTGGATTGCGAACGAGCATACGAAGACGTTTCAAGAGTGGTTTAGGAATATTGTCTTACAGTGTACTGATCAAACTGGTGATGACATCTCTCCTAGGTTACTACGTCTTGGTTTAGGTCCAAATGCCAGGGTCACAATTTACAACAGTTTTGCCATTAATGGATATACTTTTTACACCCGCGAGCAAGATGAGTTGAGCACAATGCAAATTTTTGAAACACTTTCCACAACGGAGAACACCCAACAACAACGGCTTTTAACCGTGGTGAATACTTTAGACAACGGTTTCATTAAATAACCAAACCGTTGTAAATACCTTCTACAACGGCCGCTTTAACAACGTCCGCTTTTTGTTTTTACAACGGTTTTTGTTGGGAAATGTGTCCTCAACAATAGTGCGATCACATGATTTAAATATCATTATTAAATCTCATTTTAAGAATACATATGGGATGTAATATTTTACAGTCAACTGGTCCACACATATCGGTAATGATTGGCTGACTAGAGTTTGACATTACTGTCGTGCGACGGTGGTGATCAGTTGATCCCCTTAGGTCATACCTATAGGGAAATACTCTTAATTGATTATTTAATTAATCGTATACCGATACGAGTTAATTAAATTGCTTAAAATTGACGGATGATTTTGTGAGTATAATTTACGTATCTTATTGTAAATATAATTAAATAAAACACGGTCTAAGTAATCAAATTATTTTATTACTTGGATGAAATTATTGTTTACAGAAACAATTGAAACGGAATGAATAAATATTATAAATACAGAATATTGTAATTTATAATTCGGAAAACACTTTTGGTACAAGTAATTATGAATTACAATGATAATTTTTATAAGTGACATATTTTATTAATATGTTGATTTTTAATGGTTAAAAATACATTTTATAAATAAGATGCCATGAAATGTGTCACATGTGACATATTGACAAAATCACAAATAAAATGGACTCATCCATTTTATGTGAGTGTACCGAAATAAATGGAGGGAGTTAGTGGAAATTGTGTTAATTGTTTAAGTATAAACACAATGATAAAAGCTAACAAGTAGGCATGGAAAACCTAAGCTTTTGAGAAGAGCAAAATGAAAAGGTATTGGGCATCCTACCCAAGCCTATTTCTTCCCTTTTTGGTTTATTGTTTGCATGCATAAGACCTTTATTAATTTTATGACAAATTAATTTTATAACATATATGAATATGTTTATGTATA
The DNA here is from genome assembly GCF_048544455.1 of Silene latifolia. Classification (NCBI taxonomy): domain Eukaryota; kingdom Viridiplantae; phylum Streptophyta; class Magnoliopsida; order Caryophyllales; family Caryophyllaceae; genus Silene; species Silene latifolia. Next base: position 64,660,475 of record NC_133532.1, on the reverse strand, counting down.
AATATCTACATTTCCTTCAATCGGTATCAAGAGCCATGGTTGTTTGCATGCAAATCGGTTAAAAGTTTTTCCGAGTTATAAGAATAACATATAAAACTTGTAAAATTTGTGTTTTTATGATATATCACGAAATTAATTCATGCATGTTAAAATTTCTGGTCCTAAAATGTTTTAGGATATTTTGGTTAATTTTACGGATTTTTATTGTTCATATTATACAATAATGGAATTTAAATATGATTTTATGAGTAAAAATGTCATTTTCGGTCTAAAATTAGCTATACTTCGAATTTTCCAGTGATTTTTGGATATGTTGTCACATATATTATTTTGAGATAACCTGTAAATTTTCATAATTTTTGGACTTGTTATGCTCGAAAAATGGATTTTTCATTATTAAATTCGGATTTAAGTGAAAAATAGGTTAATATGAGTTAAATTTCGAATCTGGTCATAAAAATTTAATATGTTGTCACATGCAATTTTACAAGATGTGTGTAAAATAATTGGCTATAAGGAAGTCATTTTGCATGATTTATGGATTTTTGAAGAAAAAATAGCATAAATAGTGACATTATTAGTGAAAAATTAATAAAACATAATCTATGACTTAGGAAAAATGTCTAATGTTGCTTTTTATTATCTTTTTCAGATCTAAAATTGAAAAGTTAATGTATATATTTTTTTTCCCATGTCTTAATGATTATTTTAGTTAAAACCGATAAACCGCAACATTGTTTTTCCGGAAAAATTTCGAAATTTTTAACCTAAGATTTTGAACATTATGAGTGTCATGGTATTTTTCCAGAATGTTCATGAGTTTAAATTTCAAATTTTGAATTTATTTGAAATTTTGTGATTTATTTGAAGTTTATAGCTTATTTTTGTAATTTTTTAGTCCATTAATGAACAATTTTATAAATATGAGTTAATTATGGTCAAATTATTAGTGAAGACTAAATTTTGAGTCCTAAGAGGTTAGGGTAATTAACTTATGCATAAATATGAATTTATGTAATTTTTGTGATTGTAAAATGTTGAAATCACGCAAATCCGTAAAAACCGAGTAATATACGATATTGGCTAATTAAAGGCGATTTAGCATAAAATTGAGCATGTTCATACATATTATAATGCTGCATTTTCTTTATTATTGTCATAATTTTAATTTATGTAATTTTGAATTATGTAATTTTACTTAGTATGGCCTTAGATTTTAATTGGTATTTCCCGAAATGTATGGGAATATCGATTCGGTTGTAATTTTATTGTGATCTCGTATCACCATTTTGTAATTTAATAGATTTATTTTATTTTAGTTACAAATGTATAATAGGAAATTATGTAATTTATTATGTAATTTTATTCATTCCGGAGTTCCCAAAGACGGATTTCTTCAAGAATGACGATACATAAAGACGGTGTTACCTCGAGATGCATGCCACAACCGAAGTTCAAGGGACCAATGGAGTTGGTTTCCGAATATGTAATAGTTAAATAGTTTTTCAATTTTAGGAAAGGCCATACTAGGATTTATTTATTTATTTTTATGCTTGCATTTTATTTTATGTCACATGCATCGCTAAATCGCCATAACTAAAACATGCATCTTCTTTTATCGAGTTTATCGACCGTGTCAATTAGAATTATCGTAGTTCACCGCTTTAGTTCACTTAAAACGTGATAGATAATAAATTGACATGACCTCTCGCTAAAACAATTAATTGAGACATAGCCTTACCAAATAGTAGAAACCATGAAAACCTATTTCGCGAGGGAGTGCGCTCGGCCCCACCGGGGTACAAACCTTGCTACGTAGGGGAAGTGGGTGATAAATGTCTATCCACCGAATTCATGTTGATAAGGGATGTATCGGCCACACCGTGCCCAAGTTAATGTGGGTTTGGATCATGGACACATTTATTCGAAATTTGGATTGAACTCAACAAAAGTTTTTGATAAGGGATGTATCGGCCCCACCGTGCCCTTGTCGAATGTGTTTTGGGCTAAAGATAAATGTTAATGTAATATTATCGACCAAGAGTTCTAAAAGTAGAATCGATTAAACGTTAATCCACCGAGTTATATTGATAAAGGATGTATCGGCCCCACCGTGCCTAAGTCAATATGAATTTGGGTCTTGGAATCATTTATCATAGTTGGGTAGAGGTCACTATGTAAATGCTATACTTGTTTTTCAAGTATTAATAAAAACGATAAATGTTAAGTTTTCCACTATTCCGTTTTTTTATATTGTTCTATTTCTTTACCACAATTCATATACGATATCATTTCGATTTTGATACGAATCTCCATTAAAACATCGTAACAAAAGACAAAATTTGAATTTGCTTCTAAAACCTCAAACGAACCATTGCTAAGGATCTCTTGTAAAGAGTATAGATTAAAGTTATTCATTATCAAACAGGTTTTTGATTCTTGACTAACACTTCTACTTACAATGGATTATGTTTCATATACTTAATTGAATTAAGTACCTTGAAGCGATAAATTGTTTTGGTGATTAGATTTTCAGAATTCGTAATTGACCAAAATAACGCAACCACTTCAATGAAAGTTTTAAGACTAAAACGAACAAATGAAGAGTAATCTTCATGAAATTCAATTTTGCTTCTCAAAGCAAAGACTCATTGAAATGAGTAGGAGCATTCTCTTAAACCGTTAAGATGAGGACGAGGTTCAAGAAGTAAAGATAATAATGGAATTGATACAAGGTAATGTTAAAAGTAAAGTCATTAAGAAATGACGATACTAAACCTATCAATCCCGACCAATAAAGTTTCCATTGTCTTAAATGTTAGACACGAGAAAGGAAACTACCCCAAATTATTGAAGAATCAACAAGTTAGTTGTGGGACATCTAATGGGACCTTCTTCGTTAAATGTTTATTTGATTAAACATAAATTTTGCTAGTATTACTTCGTCAATATTAGAAACCGGTGGTGGTTTTCATCATTATGTTTGATACATAGGATGATTAGAATATGACGACTAGCAACTATGAAGTCAAGAGATAGAGTCATTGTGTACTAAATCTAGTTTTCGGGTTTGGAGTTGTACTTAATTGTGACTATTAAGTACATAAACTCTAAATAAGAATACAATTTGTTAAAGATACAAAAGAGGTTTCACTTTTGTGACCCTATACACCATGATTTGATGTATGGCTAGCCCATCATCAAGGTGATTATATTCTAAACCAAACTAGAATAATATATCATGAAGATGATGCAAGACTCAAATTGGTAACCCAAGATTAAACCTTAAAATTTTGGAATAATGAACGCAAAGAGTTAACGAGTACTCTTGAAACCATTAGATTGTTAATGGTATATGCGTAACTTGTATTCAAAGCAAGATGTCTCGTGCCTTTTGGTTGAAAAGGAGATCGAGGTTATAAATCATTGATCCATAATAGGTTGATAATTCTCTTTTACCAACGATTTAAGTTGACGCTAGTGTGTTCACTTAATAAGGTAAATAGAGAAATCTTTGAAGAAGTTCAAGAGTTCAAGGAATCACGATTTAGTCGTGATGGGATTATCAAAGTGAAGACTTTGATATAAGCCAAAGGAAATGTGATATAGTATCACAAGTTAATCTCTCTTAGCACGCATTATGAAATAATGTGTGGATGGATAAGAAATCAAACGCTATTTGATATGGTTTGGACTTCAATCAAGTTACTTTGAGTTACTTAATACTTTTGGGGATTTTATCATTTTTGTCTAAATTATTTTTCCACTAAATCGAATCATATGAGATATGAAATGGTAAGGGTACCATGTTTGTAAGTTTTCACAAGAAACAAATGCTCATTTTTCCCTTTTCAATTATCACGAGTATGACGGGTTTGCGGCTCGTGAAGCTGTCTTACTAAAATACAAGTTTATTTCTAGAAGACAGAGTGGGAGAAATTATTCAAGAGCCACAAAGAATGCCACAAAGAATGTTATGTCGCAAGAAACTGGTCTTTCTTGGCTACATGAGACGTTTTGTGTAAAATATTGTTTCTTTAAAACCTAGGAGGTTAAATTCGTCACTTGTTAAAGATGATGAATTCATGCTACTCTTAAGAAAGTAAAGAGCTTATAACTTACAAAAGAAATTGTTTGATTTAAGTTGATTACTTCTAGAAAGTAATGAACATATGACTTACATAAGAGTGTTTAAAGTCACAACTCAATACAAGGCTTAGAGCCATGAAAATCCGAAACGAAAAGGCTTGATTAGTGACAAAGGGTTTTGCACTAATAAAGAGATATTTCAAAGCAAGATTGGTTGCAAAGGGTTTTACACTAATTGAAATGCTTAAGTCTATTTGGATCTTCTTAAGGATTGTGTTTCATTATGAGGTTATGAAATACGTAGCAAGTGAATCTAAAACCCGCTTCTTCAAAAGAAGGAATTTATTCAATACATGTCATGAGTTTTGTAGATTCTTGCAATCCTAAGATAATGTGAAACTTAAGAGAGGGTCTTAAGTAGGACATCAATGAGTTGGAGTCAACATTTTGATCATGTGATAAAACTTTTCTCGATAAGTCGAGAAGTTGTGTTTATACATGGAGTTTAGTGGGAGTTACGGAAGTTTTAATTAGTCTTATATGTGGATGACATATTGATCATTGAGAATGATTTAAGACTTTTGGAGTATTACAATACATCTTGAATATCCGGATTTATGAAGATAAATCCACATGATATTTGCGTCAGTAAGAAGTCTTATGTTGATAAGATTCATGACTAGTTCAATTAAATTGAACATATTTGATTGATTTCATTTGCTTCCGCTGCCGAATCAATTAAAAAGAAATGATGTATAACACTTCATATGCTTTGAGTATGATGAACTGTTTTCAAAATCGAATTTAAGTAATCTTTACCAAGTAAGCTATAAAGATTACCCTTAAGTGCTTGCAGAAGCATTAAGGCTATGATGCAAAGTGTTTATGATGCAATTTTGTGTAAGGGTGTTACAAAAGTGACAATTGACAATTGAGATTGCGCATGGTTTCCGACAAAACCATAATCAAAACACATTAGGATGGTTAAGATACCATTGTGGCAATGTTAATTAAGAAGTAGATTTTCTAGAATCGTTCTAGGCAATAAAGAACAATGAGAGATATTTATAACGGAAATTGAGTACACTTGCGATCATGAGATGTGCAAGAAGGATGAGTCCCGCACACCGTGAAAAACAAAGTGGGAGCTATTCTTAGGCTAGAGGGCCTATGTCTTGATTGGATCTCGACACGTACTCAGAAAGTTTTGTAATGCAAATGTATACATTACAAAGGAAAACGAGTATGTAGTGAGGTTGAGTAAGGTACAAGAAATTGATAAAACCTACTAACCAAAGCCTTCTCAAAGGCTAAATATGATGAGTCATGTCATTTCAATTGAATTGAAATGAACAACTACGTACAAGATCAAATTAGATTATAGAACATGAAATAGTAATCAGGCATTGACTATTCATATGTGATAATCGCATTTGTCGTTCGAGTTTTACTTTAAAACTCTTTTATTATACTTTGTTACATCCAAACGGGTTGTAAAGACAATTGAACCCCGTTAAAGTGAACACGGATTAGCATTGTATTCGCCCATAGTCATTTGTATGAGGTGACGTCTCGAAGTGACTAGAGTGTGATGCGATTGATGGCAAGTTCAAGTGCCATAGAGTCATGTGAGATGACTAGTCGATCACATAGGCAGACTGTTAGGAACACTTTGTCGGGCAGTGACCGCTTATAGAGTTCTAGCAAATTTATATAGCCTGGTCGTGGCGAGAGCTACTATAGTATTCTAATGAGTCAATTCTTTTTACTAAAGACTGTTCACCTAAGATGGCACAGTTTCAGATTAACTTTGATTTGTGTTACTACGACCTTCGTAAATGGGGTCAAATGGGCATATTTTGGGTTATGATGGCTGTGGCTAGTCGAAGGGAATGAGTGCGATAGGAATTGTCCACCCCCTTGTCAGGGTTAAAACAATATCTCGGGGCCACTCGAGGAGTAATGAATCGAAATGCGTGGCCACGCTCGGAAGGTATCCGAGTGGATAAATCCGCCAATCGCTTATTCTCCGGATCGAGGAAACCATTCTCGATATGATCACTTGCAAGTACGACCTGAAAGACACCTTGCATTGAGTGGGAGATAGTAATAGGACAAGAGAATTGGTGACGCACACTTGTCGAGGACAAGTGGGAGATTGTTGGGAAATGTGTCCTCAACAATAGTGCGATCACATGATTTAAATATCATTATTAAATCTCATTTTAAGAATACATATGGGATGTAATATTTTACAGTCAACTGGTCCACACATATCGGTAATGATTGGCTGACTAGAGTTTGACATTACTGTCGTGCGACGGTGGTGATCAGTTGATCCCCTTAGGTCATACCTATAGGGAAATACTCTTAATTGATTATTTAATTAATCGTATACCGATACGAGTTAATTAAATTGCTTAAAATTGACGGATGATTTTGTGAGTATAATTTACGTATCTTATTGTAAATATAATTAAATAAAACACGGTCTAAGTAATCAAATTATTTTATTACTTGGATGAAATTATTGTTTACAGAAACAATTGAAACGGAATGAATAAATATTATAAATACAGAATGTTGTAATTTATAATTCGGAAAACACTTTTGGTACAAGTAATTATGAATTACAATGATAATTTTTATAAGTGACATATTTTATTAATATGTTGATTTTTAATGGTTAAAAATACATTTTATAAATAAGATGCCATGAAATGTGTCACATGTGACATATTGACAAAATCACAAATAAAATGGACTCATCCATTTTATGTGAGTGTACCGAAATAAATGGAGGGAGTTAGTGGAAATTGTGTTAATTGTTTAAGTATAAACACAATGATAAAAGCTAACAAGTAGGTGTTGGAATATGTGTCCTCCGACAATAATGCGATCACGACTGTTGATCATGATGATCACATGTTTAAGTCTCATTAAAATGAATACAATTGGGAAGTAATATTGTTACTCACAACGGTCAACATATATATCGGTAATGATTGGCTTACTAGAGTTTGACATTACTGTCGTGTGACGGTGGTGATCAGTTGACCCCCTAGGTCATACCTAAAGGGCAATACTCTTAATTGATTATTTAATTAATCGTATAATGTTACGAGTTAATTAAATTACTTGAAAATTGACGGACGATTTTGGAAGTAAAATTTACGTATCATATTGAAATGTGATTAAATAAGATACGGTCTGAGTAATTAAATTGTATAATTACTCGGATGAAATAAATTGTTTAATGTAACAATTAAATTGAATGAATTGATATAAATACAATATGTTGTGATTATAAATTGGTAAAATTTTTGGCACAAGTAATTATGAAATTACTAAGTCGATTTTGTATATGACGTATTTTTATTAATACGTTGATTTTTAATATGATAAAAATACATAAACAAATATATGTGACATGTGACATGTGACATGTAACATATAGACAATTGACAAAAATAATATGGACACCATATTATGCAAAGGGCCGAAAATTAGAAGGTGTTTAGCTAATTATATGTTGTTTATAATTAGTGGAAAACACAATGATTAAAGGCATCCCTAGCCATGCAAACCTATTGTTCCTTGTGAAGAACAATTTCTCCATGCATTGGCTTCCTTTTCCTTCTCCTCTTACACGGTTTTGGGAAGAAAAATGCCATCATTGTTTTTCCTATTTTTTCACCTAATAACACTAAAAATGTTTGTAGTGTATTCATTCTAATTCCATCATCAAATATAGAGATTTTCTAGAGAAATAAAATCCTCTCTTCTTCTCTCTAAAACCGAAAACACATAAGGGTTTTATAAAGTTTTTGGTTCAATTTTCTTCTAAATTTAATATTATAACTAGTACTTGTAATATTAATTTTAATTAAGAGGAGCCTTGGGTATAATACATAGGGAGAGATCTTACACTTAGATCTTCATTCTTCCATTGGAATAAGCTCAAGAACAAAAGAGAAAGGTGATCTCTTTTGTGCCCAAATAACCGAAATTCACTATGTAAGGACATGATTTCTCCTCTATTTATATTATTGTTTGCATGCATAAGATCCGTTTTAATTTTATGACAAATTAGTTTTGACATATATGAGTATGTTAAAATGTATATGAATCTACATTTCCTTCAATCGGTATCAAGAGCCAGGGTTGTTTGCATGCAAATTGGTTAAAAGTTTTTCCGAGTTATATGAATAACAAAATAAAACTTGTAAAATTTGTGTTATTATGATATATCACGAAATAATTACATGCATGTTAATATTTCTGGTCCTAAAGTGTTTTAGGATTTTTTTGGTTAATTTTTCGGATTTTTATTGTTCATATTTAATAATAATGACATTTAAATGTGATTTTATGAGTAAAAATGTCATTTTTGGTCGAAAATTAGCTATACTTCGAATTTTCACTTGGTTTTTGGATATGTTGTTACATATATTATTTTGAGATAACCTGTAGATTTTCATAATTTTTGGACTTGTTATGCTCGAAAAATGAATTTTTCATTATTAAATTCGGATTTAAGAGAAAAATAGGTTAATATGAGTTAAATTTCGAATCTGGTCATAGAAAATTAATATGTTGTCACATGCAATTTTACAAGATGTGTGTAAAATAATTGGCTATAAAGAAGTCTTTTAGCATGATTTATGAATTTTTGAAGAAAAATGGCATAAATAGTGACATTATTAGTTGAAAATTAATAAAACATAACCTATGACTTAGGAAAAACGTCAAATGTTGCATTTTATTATATTTTTCAGATCTAAAATTGAAAAGTTAATGAAAATAATTTTTTTTTCCATGTTTTTATGATTATTTTATTAAATATCGATAAACCGCAACATTGTTTTTCCGGAAAATTTTCGAAATTTTTTAACCTAAGATTTTGAACATTATGAGTGTCATGGAATTTTTCCAGAATGTTCATGAATTTAAATTTCAAATTTTGAATTTATTTGAAATTTTGTGAATTATTTGAAGTTTAATAGCTTATTTTGTAATTTTTTGGTCCATTTATGAACAATTTAAGTAAATAAAAGTTAATTATGGTCAAATTATTAGTGAAGACTATATTTTGAGTCCTAAGAGGTTAGGGTAATTAACTTATGCATAAATATGAGTTTATGTATTTTTGTGATTATAAAATGTTGAAATCACGCAAATCCGTAAAAACCGAGTAATATACGATATTGGCTAATTAAAAGGCGATTTAGCATAAAACATTGAGCATGTTCATACATATAATAATGCTGCATTTTTCCTTTATGATTGTCATAATTTTAATTTATGTAATTTTGAATTATGTAATTTTACTTAGTATGGCCTTAGATTTTAATTGGTATTTCCCGAAATGTATGGGAATATCGATTCGGTTGTAATTTTTATTGTGATCTCGTATCACCGTTTTGTAATTTAATAGATTTATTTTATTTTAGTTACAAATGTATAATAGGAAATTATGTAATTTATTATGTAATTTTATTCATTCCGGAGTTCCAAAAGACGGATTTCTTCAAGAATGACGATACATAAAGACGGTGTTACCTCGAGATGCGTGCCACAACCGAAGTTCAAGGGACCAATGGAGTTGGTTTCCGAATATGTAATAGATTAATAGTTTTTCTATTTTAGGAAAGGCCATACTAGGATTTATTTATTTTTTTGCTTGCATTTTATTTTATGTCACATGCATCGCTAAATCGCCATAATTAAACATGCATTGTCTTTTTATCGAGTTTATCGACCGTGTCAATTAGAATTATCGTAGTTCACCGCTTTAGTTCACTTAAAACGTGATAGATAATAAATTGACATGACCTCTCGCTAAAACAAACAATTGAGACATAGCCTTACCAAATAGTAGAAACCATGAAAACCTATTTCGCGAGGGAGTGCACTCGGCCCTACCGGGGTACAAACCTTGTTACGTAGGGGAAGTGGGTGATGAGTGTTAATCCACCGAGTTCATGTTAATGAGGGTTTCATCGGCCATACCGTGCCCAAGTTGATGTGGATTTGGATAATGGACACATTTATTCGAAATTTGGATTGAGCTCAACGGAAGTATTCGCGACCGTAGTTGCATGTGTTCCGGGCTATAGATAATTATTAGAGTAATTTTATCGACCAAGAGTTCTAAAAGTAGAATCGATTAAAAAGTTAATCCACCGAGTTATATTGATAAAGGTTTCATCGGCCATACCGTGCCTAAATCGATATGAATTTGGGTCTTGGAATCATTTATCTAGTTGGGTAGAGGTCACTAGAAAAATGCATAAAACTTGTTTAAATCATACTTTTTTTTTTTTACGAGTATAATTAAAACGACAAATGTTTTATTCCTTATATTTTGTTTTGTAGACCACTTCTTATTCATAACAAATGGCAACACCAACTCCTAATGCTACACCACTCGCTACTTCATCTTGGCTCCGATCCTTTATGGATCGATGTAAACTTGAAAAGAATGGGTCAAATTTCTCCGAGTGGGATGCCCAACTCAAATTAGCCGCTGAGGGTGACGACAAGCTTCGTTACCTTACCGAGGCCTCTCCACCCGAACCCTCCGCTAGGTCCACCGCGGCCACTAGGGAAGCCTATGAGGCTTACCAAAAGGAGTCCGCCGCAATGAAAAATGTCTTAATATTTGCGATGGAGGCGGAACTCCAAAGGAGAGCCTTCAAAATGGGCAATGCTAATGAGATTTACTCCAAACTTGTGACCATGTTTTCACAAACTCCGCGGATCGTCCAATATGAGGCGGCCGCGGCATTCTTTAATCTCGACTTCAAAGAGGGCCAAAAGGTTAGCCCTCATGTGCTCAAACTCATGGAGCTTGTCGAGACCTTGAAAATTCAAAAGGTTAAAATCCCCAAAGAACTCATCATAGATAGGATTCTACACTCCTTGTCTAAGGTTAAGGCATATGTGCAATTCCGGGTGAATTTCAACATGCAAGACAAGGATGTGTCTCTTGAGGAGTTGCACAAGTTACTTGTGCAAGCCGAGAGGGACATGGGGTTAAATGTGAACCCTCCCAAGGATGTGCTTAACATAAGCACAAAGAGTAAGGGGAAGTTCAAGAATAATGGGAGAAAGGGCAAGAAGCAAGCTCCCACATTCACCAAAGCTAAGTCTTGTGAAGCTAGCACATCCAAAGTCAAGAAGGGTCCTCTTGATAAGTGCCATTATTGTAATGGCATGGGACATTGGAAGAGGAATTGTTCCAAATACCTTGGTGATATCAAAGCTGGAAAGATCACTCCAGTAGGTAAATGACTAACCTTCTTTTATGTTTCTAATACAACTATGGTAATGTGATGCAAAGTTGTGATAATGTATCTCCCTTTTTATTGTAAATAGGGCCTCCACCAAGCAAAGACAAGGGAAAAGAAAAACAAGCATGATAAACCATGGAGAAGCTAAGGATAGCTTTTATGGAGCCTTGTTTTTCATTGTCTTATTTTAAGTTATGTTTTGAATTTTTAGAACTTTAAGTTTCCGTGTTCGACATGGAAAGGTATTTTGGATAATGGTTTGTATTTTGGATGATAGTGACTTGGTTTGCAACCCAAGTCACCCGTTTTATCATTTATCCTTTTAATGTTCTAAAATTTCATCTTAAATTGCTTGCGTTTTGAAACATAAGATTATTCACTTAAAGTGATCTAATAGACAAATATAATGACCGGTTTCATTATATGTCCACATGCTTAAAGCTTGTGTATGATCATTTATAAAGCGATTTTGAGTCTATGAACTCTCTTAAGGTATGTCAATCACCAAGTACACATATAAAATCAAATAACAATTAGTCTACCCATGAGGTAGTTCTCCTTATAATTCAACATCATTAATTTGTGTCTCATATGCTATCTTTGAATGCTTAGTGTATTCATTCTAAAGATAGAGTGGGAGAAAAATGAGGACACAACACACAAGGCAAGTTATAATTGTGTACTTGAGTACATAAAGATCTACGCAAGAGAGAATGATTTGAATGAAGGTATATCTATTTACATAGTATACCAAATAGATGAGATCTATAGTCTCAAGTTAGTTCTAAATGACTTAAGAGACCAAGTGAAGTAATCATAAGAGTTTATTCTCAAGATAACTACACGAGGAGACCAAAAGAAGTTTTGGAAGAATAATGACTAATGTAAAGTCTTAACAAGCTTTTGACTAAGGTTATGAATCATTTGACCAATAGTTTCAATCATGAGTTTTACTTAAGAGCCTAAATGAATCATAGTAACATACTAGTTATGATCAAGTTGCAAAGATTGATATTCCGATATCTTCAATAGCCAACGTTTTAACCACGCAAATGTCATTGTTTAACCTCGCTATGAAATGGTTAAACCTCCTTCCGAAAGGGTATTTCGAAGGACCTATTCTAAATATTATTTGTATTTGAATAATGACATTGCTACACATCATTATGACATGAGTGTGTTAGAGATTTAAAATCTCTTTCCGTAAGGTTGAGATGAGACCACTTCAAAATAGGCATTTTGAAAGGATATGATGGGAACATATATGGTTTTATCCTAGTAACTTGGCAAAGCGATTTATATTTATATTTTTGACAAATTTCGATTGAGAAGTCAATTTCGAAATATGTAGAATTGAGTGGGAGTTAGGAAATTCTCATGTGAAGACATGGGATTTAGTGGGAGCTATCATCCTTGAATGTATAAAACTCATTACTCATTAAAGAATGACGAGCTAATACCTTCTTTCATAAAGAATCTTTCGAGTTTTCAATTCTGGATGAAAATGGACAATGATGAATCCAATTACATCATGGGATGTTGGATTAGTACTAAGAGATACACATCACATCAACATACGCGTAGGTTATTCATATGAATGAAAATGGGATTGCCATTAGCAGTCATGGTAGTTCATTGAACCTAAGAACGGTTGATCTCATGATTATTAGTAACTAATGTTTCCGCCATTAGAATAATCATGTACATGTCCAATTATAAATCATATGCATAAGAGCATGATGATAGACTTGGTAAGCCAAAATAGAAACGTCATGAATTCTCAAGTAGAATCCGATGAGCGATTTCAGTGTTTGACGGAATGTTCTATTGTGTGTCAAGAGGTTGCACATATTGTAGAAAATCCAAACACATATGAGGATTTATGAGAATCCCAAATATTTCAAGCCTAGAAAGAGAAATGAGAAGTTTTGGAAAGATGGTTGGTTGAATAAGAAGTTATTCAAAGATAATCTTTCCTAGTTAAGCTAGGACTTGTGAGAAGTACTAAGCTATAAATCTTGTCAATTGTTACAAGATTCTGCAAAACATATACCTAGTGCATTGTGTGTGGATGAAATACTTGATCGGTGCAAGTTGTATTATTCATCGCAAATTCGTTCGTTATGAGATGATCGATAAGAAAGTTCTTTCAAGTTAAAGAACCAAAACCAAGGTCGAGAACCTTGATGTGTACTTGGTAAAATTCATGGTGTGAGAACATGAATGTGAAGGAAATTGCAAGTGTAAGAAGTTTGAACACATGGACACATGGGATGTTAAACTTCTATTTACAATCAATAAGTGTTTACACTTATGATAAACATCACAAGGTTGTAATATGATATTGACTACCCGAGTGTGATGTCGACATTTGTCGTTTGAGTTATTATTAACTCACTTTGTACATTGTTATATCCAAACGGGTTGTAGAGACAATTGAACCCCGTTAAAGTGAACATGGATTAACATTGTTTTTGCCCATAGTTACTTGTATGAGGTGACGTCTCGAAGTGACTAGAGTGTGAGGCGATTGATGGCAAGTTCAAGTGCCATACAGTCATGTGAGATGACTAGTCGATCACATAGGCAGACTGTTAAGAACATTTTGTCGGGCCTTATGACCGCTTATAGAGTTCTGGCAAATTTATATAGCCTGGTCGTGGCGAGAGCTACTATAGTATTCAAAATGAGTCGATTCTTTTGACTAAAGACTATTCGCCTAAGATGGCACAGTTTCAAATTAACTTTGATTTGTGTTACTACGACCTTCGTAAATGGGGTCAAATGGGCATATTTTGGGTTATGATGGCTGTGGCTAGTCGAAGGGAATGAGTGCGATAGGAATTGTCCACCCCTAGTCGGGGTTATAACAATATCTCGGGGCCACTCGAGGAGTAATGAATCGGAAATGCGTGGCCACGCTCGGAAGATATCCGAGTGGATGAATCCGTCAATCGCTTATTCTCCGGATCGAGGAAACCACTCTCGATATGATCACTTGCAAGTACGACCGAAAGACACCTTGCATTGAGTGGGAGATAGAATAGGACAAGAGAATTGGTGACGCACACTTGTCGAGGACAAGTGGGAGATTGTTGGAATATGTGTCCTCCGACAATAATGCGATCACGACTGTTGATCATGATGATCACATGTTTAAGTCTCATTAAAATGAATACAATTGGGAAGTAATATTGTTACTGTCAACTGGTCAACATATATCGGTAATGATTGGCTTACTAGAGTTTGACATTACTGGTCGTGTGACGGTGGTGATCGATTGACCCCTAGGTCATACCTAAAGGGCAATACTCTTAATTGATTATTTAATTAATCGTATAATGTTACGAGTTAATTAAATTACTTGAAAATTGACGGACGATTTTGGAAGTAAAATTTACGTATCATATTGAAATGTGATTAAATAAGATACGGTCTGAGTAATTAAATTGTATAATTACTCGGATGAAATAAATTGTTTAATGTAACAATTAAATTGAATGAATTGATATAAATACAATATGTTGTGATTTATAAATTGGTAAAATTTTTGGCACAAGTAATTATGAAATTACTAAGTCGATTTTGTATATGACGTATTTTTATTAATACGTTGATTTTTAATATGATAAAAATACATAAACAAATATATGTGACATGTGACATGTGACATGTAACATATAGACAATTGACAAAAATAATATGGACACCATATTATGCAAAGGGCCGAAAATTAGAAGGTGTTTAGCTAATTATATGTTGTTTATAATTAGTGGAAAACACAATGATTAAAGGCATCCCTAGCCATGCAAACCTATTGTTCCTTGTGAAGAACAATTTCTCCATGCATTGGCTTCCTTTTCCTTCTCCTCTTACACGGTTTTGGGAAGAAAAATGCCATCATTGTTTTTCCTATTTTTTCACCTAATAACACTAAAAATGTTTGTAGTGTATTCATTCTAATTCCATCATCAAATATAGAGATTTTCTAGAGAAATAAAATCCTCTCTTCTTCTCTCTAAAACCGAAAACACATAAGGGTTTTATAAAGTTTTTGGTTCAATTTTCTTCTAAATTTAATATTATAACTAGTACTTGTAATATTAATTTTAATTAAGAGGAGTCTTGGGTATAATACATAGGGAGAGATCTTACACTTAGATCTTCATTCTTCCATTGGAATAAGCTCAAGAACAAAAGAGAAAGGTGATCTCTTTTGTGCCCAAATAACCGAAATTCACTATGTAAGGACATGATTTCTCCTCTATTTATATTATTGTTTGCATGCATAAGATCCGTTTTAATTTTATGACAAATTAGTTTTGACATATATGAGTATGTTAAAATGTATATGAATCTACATTTCCTTCAGTAGGCATGCAAAACCTAAGCTTTTGAGAAGAGCAAAATGAAAAGGTATTGGGCATCCTACCCAAGCCTAATTTTCGGCCACTCCACAAGAAAAGAGAGAAGAGCTTTTCTCTAAAATACAATAATTCATTCTTCCCATCCAATTTTCTAGTGTAAGAAAATTCATCAAAAACTCTCTACAATTTATGATAATTCTAGAGAAATAAACTCACAAAAATTACTCCATCTCTTGACCGAAATTTTCAAGAGCAAAAATACAATTTATTTTGTATCAATTTTATAGCAAAAACTAATATTATTACTAGATCTAAATAATATTGGTTATTAAGATGTATTCCTTGGGTATATGCTTTTGGGAGGGATTCTACATTTGAATCCTTGTTCTTCCATTTGGAGAGCTCAAGAACAAAAGAGAAGGGGATCTCTTTTGTGCCCATTTGAACCGAAATTTTATTGTAAGGATATTATTTCTTCCCTTTTTGATTTATTGTTTGCATGCATAAGACCTTTATTAATTTTATGACAAATTAATTTTATAACATATATGAATATGTTTATGTATAAAGATCTACATTTCCTTCAGTTTTTACCCGTTGTTATAGGCTGTATCTGTAGTAGTGCACGCCTTTTATAGAGAGAGCAAGCAAGGTGGTTGATTTAGGGTTTAGAAATTCAATGGTCATCACGTGTGGTGAAGACCAACTCTTCCCCAAACTTGCACAAAAGAAGGTACTTATTCAAAAGGCAAAAGGAGAAAAGAAGGTTTGTAATTATCCAAAAGAGGCTTTTGATTTTTCAGAAAACAAAGGGTGGAAAACAAGTCACAAGGTGACAAGTTTTCACCAAAATGGCAAAAAAACATTCCTTCTTTTATAAAAGACCAAGGAGTCAAATTGGCACAAAGAGGAAACAATTTGAATTGATAATTAGCTAAACCTTTTTTTTTTAGAAAACCAAATCGTTTAAAAAATCTGAAAGTTATCTTTTAAGTCCAAGTCACTTTAGAGAAGCAAAAGGATTTTTGAGAAGTAAAAAGAATTTCAAGTGTTACGGATCAAGGCGACATTCTAGGCTATTGTTACTTTGTGAGAGTAACAGTAGTCTTAACTGTTTCTATTGCTTTTAAATACTCTACTCCCTAACTTGTACATTAGATGACACAAATGACTCTATACTTTGGGTGATCAACAATTCAACACATCTTAATCCAAGCTTGATTTGATCATAAATCCTGAAAAGGTAAACTAAGAAAACACACATTAAATGGGCATGTTATCATCAATCAAAGGAACCCAACAAATTCCCCATGTGATGATGACAAGCCCTAAAAAACGAATGTTTAAGAGAGAGTTCAATTTCAAGGTCAATCAAGCAAAGTCATAGAGGAGAAGGGACTATATTACCTTATGAAGCAAGAGCCTATGTCAAACTTACCAAGACAAGTTTACATTGCCCCGAAACAAGAGTAAAAATTGTGAAGGTTAGGCCTAGTTATGAGTTAACCAAATTGCAAAGCAATTAATAACATGAGTTTACCTTTTCCCCTTCTTGACATCATCAAAACGGGCAGGGATGTCAAAGGCATTCAAGAGCAAACACGCATAAGACAACACAAAAAGATACGCATAAACGTGACAAGATAACAAGGTCAACACAAACATTTGGTTTAAGCAAAGTTTAACCAAAGTTCACCAAAGCTAAATAGAGTTTAAAGTACACCACCAAACAAGAAATCAAGAGTGAAAAACCGTCAGTGAAAGGGCAAAATAGGTAGGGCAAAATAGATAAAGATTATGCAGGGTGGGGTTTTTAAGGGGAGGAAGCTTGGTCACCATCCGACTCATCACCCAAGGGATCCTCATCCAACGGGTCAGCCACGACATCATCACCATGCCCCTTGGTTGAGACAAGAGTGGAGATGATATCCACTTCTCCACGAATCATATCCACGGTGGAGGCAAGAGCCGAGATAGCCGCATCCTTTTGAAGCGCATCTTGCTTCACCCAAGTACTCAAATTCGCAATAGCTTGACAACTTTCCCTTATACTACCCATTCCAACATGACTAAAAGACCCACCCTTCGGATCCGACTTGATTCTCACATAAATTAATTCATCATTTTCCACTTTAATCAACATTTTTCCCATTTGACCGTCACTCATTGTATCACACATGTCCAAGGACCCCACACTAGAGCTAATAAGCACCCCATGTGCCTTAAGCACCACTGACAACCACATTCCATAGGGGATATGAAGCACACTAGTTGAGGGTTTTCGGAGTTTGGCCGAGATGAGGGCAAAACGCTTGAAAATTAGGCCAATTAGGTTAATCTTTTTGTGAGTGGCAATATGATAAATGAGATATTGTTGGGCTATGGACAATTTTGACCGCTCACCCGAGGGGTAAAGGGAACGACAAAGCATGTTGAAGATTAGTCGAAGAGGAGGGGGCATGGAGGTATTAGCAACTGGTCCGCATGTCACGGCTTTGGGGTAGATTACTTTTGCAATGGCTAAAGGTGAGGCATAAGGTAAGGCAACCCAAGTTTCAGCAGGGAGGTCGTCATAACCTCCGGTTGGGATTTTAAGGGCAGTGGCAAAATCAGATTGAAAGAGTTTTAGTGGCTTACCATTAACCTTAGCCGTGAGAAAATCACCCGTCTTATCCACTCGAACCGTTGTGAAAAACTGAACCACTTCACTGACAAACACCGGTTCACGAATTTCCAGTAAACTCTCCCATCCTTGAGCATCAATCATGTCTCGCACATCGTGAAATGTGGGAGACTCATACCAAGACTGATTGTAAACCCGAGGAGAGTGAATTGCTTTGGGATTCATCAGTCGCTCACAATTTTTGTAGATCGATGTGGGGAGATCCAAATCTTCGAGTTGTTGCCAAACCCGCGCCATATCCCATTTGGAAATGAGGGACACAGAATCAGTTGGTAAAAGGTACACCAATTGTTTCTTTGATGTTTTTTGATTTTTTGGAAGGAGGTTCAGGGGACGGTTCAATTGGAGTGTCGGTGGTAGGAATTGGGATAGTAGATCCGGTTTCAATTTCACTTTGTTCAACGCTTTCGGAGATTGGGGGTAAGGACGATGAAGAGGCTTTGCCTTTTCTTTTGTTGATTTTCTTTCCCCGAGTTGGAGTGGGTTCAGTAGACTCAGTAGGATTCACACTATTATCAGACGGAGAGATTTCTTCGTTTCCATCATCAACCACGGTGACTGTTTCTGTGGAAGAGCTTGAGACGATGGTACCCTTTTTACGACCACCTCGGTTCGACGCCCAACCATGGTGGAGATCGAAACGTCGTCAAATGGGACCGTGCTTGGGGGAATGATGGTGATAGGAGTTGGGTGAGGGTTTACAGGTTCTAGGTTAGGAGTTGTTGATGGATTTGTGGGTGGATTTTGATATCGAGGAAAGGAATAGGAGTCTTTTTGAGGTTGAGTGTTTTTGGTGGTAGGTGGTGGGTCAGTTGATGTGGATGGATTGATCATTTTTGAGGTTTTGATGGGGATGGATGTGTTGAAAGAAGTTTTAACCATCTTGGGTAAAAGAGGTTATAAGGTAAGTGGGGGAGAGGAAGAGTTGAAGTGGGACGGTTTTTGTGGATTGTGGAGTTTGGACGAGGGGTTTTAGGTGGTATAAAGGCCCAATAATAAATGAGGTAAGTGGTAATTGGTTGGCCCAATAAATGAAGTTGATCACTCAAGATTGAAAGCAAGGTAGCATAAAATAAGCTTAAATTTAGATATGAGGTTGAGTGATTATCGACTCACGAGTATGATATCAATTTTTGGTCAAAAAATGACATGAGTGCACTTAGAACAAGCAATAACATATGTCCATTTTAGTTAATCATTTAGAGGAATTAGCAAGACACACATTAAAAATCACAAGCAATTAATTAACCCAATTTCTAGTCTAAATTTCTCAAAATGTTCTCTAACAAGTGGCTTAGTAAAAATGTCGGCAATTTGATTTTTGGTCTTACAAAAAATAAGTCTAACATGTCCTTTCTCCACATGATCACGAATGAAGTGATGACGGATATCAATATGTTTGGTTTTAGAATGTTGAATATGATTTTTGGATATATTTATTGCACTCGTATTATCACACATTATGGGAAACGAGTCAAAAATAATACCAAAATCAAGGAGTTGTTGTCTTACCCAAAGAAGTTGAGAACAACAATGTGCGACACTAACATACTCACTTTCGACCGTTGAAAGAGCTACCGTATTTTGTTTCTTTGAGCCCCATGAAATCAAGCAAGGACCTAAGTACGTTGCAATTCCGGAGGTGCTCTTTCGATCTACCGTGCAACCCGCATAGTCCGCGTCCGAAAAAACTATGAGATTAAATGGACAATGTAAGGGGTACCACAAGTAGAGATCTTGTGTTCCAATCAAATACCGAAGAATTCGTTTGACGGCTTTAAAGTGAGATTCTTTCGGATTTGCTTGGAATATAGCACATAAACAAACACTAAAGAGAATGTCGGGACGACTTGCGGTCAAGTAGAGAAGTGGGCCTATCATACCTCTATACACCTTTTCACTAACATTCTTACCGAGTTCACCTTTGTCCAATTGGGACCCGGCTACCATAGGTGTATCATGAGACCTACCATTTTTCATCCCAAATTTCTTAAGTATTTCCTTAATGTACTTTTGTTGATGGATCATGATTCCATCCTTTAATTGTTTGATTTGGAGCCCAAGGAAAAATCCTAGCTCACCCATCATGCTCATTTCAAACTCCGATTTCATTAGTTCCGAAAAATACACATAAAGGAGTTCATTTGTTGCACCAAATATAATGTCATTAACATATACTTGGACAACCAACAGTTCAGCTGACTGTGACTTTAAGAACAATGTTTTGTCAACGGAGCCTCTTTTAAAACCATTTTCAATAAGAAATTTAGACAATCTATCATACCAACACCTAGGTGCTTGTTTTAAACCATAAAGAGCTTTGTCTAATTTGAAAACATGGTTAAGCAAATCACTGTCTTTAAAGCCCGGTGGTTGCTCCACAAATACATCCTATTCCAAATATTCATTTAAGAAAGCGGTTTTAACATCCATTTGGAAAAGTTTAATGCCTTTGTGAGCCGCAAAAGCTATAAGTAATCGTATGGCTTCAAGTCTAGCTACCGGTGCATAGGTTTCATCGTAATCTATATCCTCTTGTTGGCTATAACCTTGCACCACTAGTCTAGCCTTGTTCCTTACGATTTCTCCCGAGTCATCAAGCTTATTGCGAAAGACCCATCTAGTACCAATGATGGTACGGTTAGATGGTCTAGGGACTAAGTGCCATACCTCGTTCCTCTTGAATTGATTGAGTTCTTCTTGCATGGCAAGCAACCAGTCAGCATCAGTTAGAGCGACTGTTACATTGACAGGTTCGATTTTAGAAAGGAAGGCATTGTGGGCACAATACTCGTCAATATGAGCAAGATTGTTGAGAGATGATCTTGTTCGAATTCTAGAGTTGAGATCGCTTGTGAGATTTGAGAGTGGATAAGAGCTTTGATGTTTTCACTTCTTTGGAACAATGGTTTCTTGTTCCCCCTCAGCAGTGTCAGTCTCAGCGGCTGTTTCCTTTTGCTTAGAGTGGTCCTCATCAGCACTGTTTTGAGTTAATTCATTTCTGAAGGTGGAGGCAACAGTCGTTCGGTCTGTTGCATCCTGAGAAGAAACAGTGGCAGGTGTACCACGTGTTCCCCCTGAATTGTTGCTTTCCTTTGAAGGTAACAGTCCCTGAGGCTGTTGCTAATCAGCGTCGTTATTCATTGCTTCCACTTCCTCAAACACAAAGTCCTTTCGAAC
The DNA here is from genome assembly GCF_048544455.1 of Silene latifolia. NCBI lineage: Eukaryota > Viridiplantae > Streptophyta > Magnoliopsida > Caryophyllales > Caryophyllaceae > Silene > Silene latifolia. The sequence continues at coordinate 64,638,861 of NC_133532.1, read as the reverse complement.
AAGACCAATCTCGAACTCATCATCATCATCATCGTCTTCTTCCACGTTTTGTACCTGTCCAAGCATACTAGATTCATCAAAAATGATATGGATGCTTTCTTCAATTAACATGGTTCGTTTATTGTAAACTTTATAGGCCTTGCTATGGTCGGAGTACCCAATAAACACCACTTCATCACTACGTGGATCAAACTTACCCAAGTTGTCTTTACCATTGTTGTGAACAAAACATTTACTTCCAAAACATCTAAAATATGAAATGTTGGGCTTTCTTCCACGTAGCAATTCATATGGAGTTTTATTTAAGATACTCCTTATCATGACACGATTATGAATATAGCAAGCGGTATTTACCGCTTCGGCCCAAAAGTTCTTAGGCAACTTACTACATAATAACATTGTTCTAGCCATACTTTCAAGGGTCCTATTCATCCTTTCAACCACACCATTTTGTTGTGGGGTACTAGGAGCCGAGAAGTTATGATCTACATCATTGTCATCACAATAAGCACCAAATGATGAGTTTTCGAATTCGGTTCCATGATCGGTTCTTATGGAAACATGTTTTAAATTAAGTTTATTTTGAATCTTTCTCAACCAAATTAGAAACTCATCAAATGCCTCATTCTTAGAGCTTAAGAAGAGTGCCCAAACGAACCTAGAATAGTCATCAATAATGACACACACATAACGACTACCACCTCTACTTCTAGTTCTCATTGGTCCACATAAGTCGATATGTAAAAGTTGCAAGGGTTGAAGTGTGCTCACTATTCTTTTGGATTTAAGGGAACTTCTAACATGTTTGCCTCTAGCACATTCATCACACACTCTATCAAAATCAAATTTCATATTGGGAAAACCTTCAACTAAGTCGAGTCTTTTAAGGGTGTTAAGAGTTTTAGTACTAACATGTCCAAACCTTTTATGTCACAACCAAGGATCATTATTCATTACACTCATGCAAGACATGGTATGACCGGATAGGGTGTTCAAATTAGTTAAATACACGTCTTTGACACGTCTTCCTTCGAGAATTAGTTCATGAGTAGTGGCATCAATTATTCGACACAAATTAGCACTAAATTCTACAATATTACCCTTATCACAAAGTTGAAAAATGCTAAGAAGATTATGCTTCAAACCTTTGACAAGCCGCACGTTGTCGACACAAAGTAATGGTGACTTATCGACCTTTCCAATGCCAATTACTTCACCCTTTTGTTGTCACCAAACCTTACCGTGCCACCATTATATGCTTTAAGTGAGAGGAATTGGCTTCTATCACCCGTCATGTGACGAGAGCATCCACTATCCAAGTACCAGTTGCGGCCGCCTCTCACCAAGCTCTACACAAGATTAAACTTTGAGTTTAGGAACCCAAACAAACTTGGGTCCCCTTTTGTGATCAACATATCTTACGGTGTCTTTCCTAATCCATATTTGCCTTAAAACTTTGATGTTCTTGTTAATGTCATTAAATCTTTTTCTACAAGCATTGAAGACATGACCATTCTTACCACAATAGTTGCAAATAATGTATTCGGGAAGACCAACATATTTCCTTCTTCTAAAATCAGTTTTAGGCTTCGGATGTAACAACAATCATTTGATTTCCATTTAAAGCCCAAACCGGCAACTTTGTTACATCTTTCAGTTTAACTTGTGAGGAAATTTAACACGGTTTGACTTCCTTCCCATTTCTCAGTGATATTTTTAGCATTCACAAGTTCTTTAGTCAAATCATTGACTTTGGTGAGGAGATGCAAGTTCTTTTCTTTCTCCCTTTTGAGATCCTCATTTTTTTCATTTTCTATGGATAACCTTTTCTCAATTATAAAGTCATGGGTGTGATTATTGAGCTTAGACACAAGATATCCAATTTTCTCTTTAGACTCCTCATACTTAGGTGTCATTTCATCGAGACGTTTGTTTAGATCAACGAATTCCTCGGATCTTTGGTGAAGATTAGATCTAGAAGTGCTACATTCGGGCATACCCTTTTGAAGAAAGGTAAGCCTTTCATGGAGGACCTCTATTTCTTTCTTGAGACTGACTACATCACCTTTTAGACACTCGTTTTCTTTGACCAAACACTTAACGTTGTCATTTGACTTGTCTAATTCTTTGTTGGATGCAACAGTTCCAGACACTGTTTCTCTTAAGTCTACAATCTCAACCACAAGGTCATACACTTCATTTTCGAGAGCATCTTTGTCCTTCAAAAGATCATCACGTTCCTTGGTTAGCGAAGAGACTTGCATCACCAAGGTAGTGTTGACATTTTCAAGGTCAGAGACGTCCGTGGGGGTCATCTTAAGACGCTCTAATTCTTTAGTCAATTGTTTATTCAATTTGTTGACTCTCTTTACTTCATCATAAGCCTCAGAAGTGACAGTGACGCTGTCAGTTGCTTTCAGTTCATTCTTTAGGTTAAAGTTCTCTTGAGCAATTTCCTCAATCTCATTTTGCATAAAAAGTTGGTCAAGAAGCTTACATACTTTCTCTTTGGAGTAAGTTCTAGCCTTGACCTTTAGATGATTTACCTCATTGTCGGAATCGGATTCGGAGTCATCGGGATTAGCTATGAGGCATCTAAGGTGTTCGTTTTTTGAAATTTTTGAGACTTTGTCCTTAAGATGACTTGTAAGACACATTTTAGCCTCTAGCTCCTCCTCGATGAGTTCCTTATCTTCCTCGGAGTCGGACATTCCCCAAATAGCACTCATGACTCTATGTTTATAGTCCTTTTTAACTTTATCTCATTTTTCCTTGGATTTGATTTCATCCCACTTGGGACATTCTTTAATTTGGTGAGTTTTATCACCACATTTAAAGCATACCACGGTGGAATTAGGTCGTTTCTTAGGAAAGCGTTTTTTCGAGTAATTATTAGTGAACCTTTTGTTTCCTTGACCATTGACTAACCCGGCTAGATTCCTTGAGAACATAGCAAACTCGTCTTCCTCCTCATCTTCTCCATCACTTGGAGAGGATGTGAGGGCGAGACTCTTTCCCTTTGAGGACTCACTAGAATGCTTGTCGATATTAAACTCATGAGCCATTAGTGATTCCATTAGTTCATGAAGAGATAGGGTTGACAAATCTTTGGCTTCCTCTATGGCGGTAACTTTGGGTTGCCACTTAGAGGTTAGACTACGAAGGATTTTTCGAATGATATCCTCGGACTCGAAATTCCTTCCTAGACTTTTTAGCTCATTAATAATACAAGAAAAACGTGAAGAAAAGCTATTTATGGACTCGTCCTTTGACATTCTAATAAACATCTCATATTGTTGCATGAGAAGGTCAATACGGTGTTTTCTAACTTGGGAAGTCCCCTCATAAGCAAGTACAAGAGAATCCCAAATAGATTTTGCCGTAGGACATCCAGAGATTCGGCTAACTTCCCCGTCACCAACACAACGTTGAAGAATCGACATTGCTTTGGAGTTCATTTCAGCAAGTTTGAAGTCATTTTCGTTGTAATCTTTTCCCTCCATCGTTTTGGTGAAACCGTTTAATATATCGATTTCCTCAATAACAAGAGGTCCATTTTGGATGATGGTCCAACATTGATAGTCTATACTTTTGATGTAATGTTCCATTTTGAGTTTCCACCATCCAAAATTCGCACCGGTAAAGACCGGGATCTTGGAGTGTTTCTCGGAATCCATTACCCACGAATCAAACTCTAAGGCGATTAGCCTCGATCAAGAGCACGAGGCTCTAATACCAATTGTTGAGTTTATGGATTCAAGTACCTAAGAGGGGGAGGGGGTGAATTAGGTACTTTTTTAAAAAAATTCAACTTAAACTTTATTGAATTAAAGTAAGTTGTTTGATAATATGGAAGATAAGTGAATACATCGATTAATATTGAAAGATTAAACGAGTATAGAGAGATAATTTTGCTAAAGTCTGAAGATAGCAATGGTTCTGACTGTTGCTATTCATTTCAGCGTATGAAGTATAGGCTGCAGACCGAATGTGACAGTTTGTGGAACTGTTACTCAAGAGTTAAGGAAAGAAAGAAACTAAACAATATAAAAGCAGCGGAATAAAGAACAAATGAAGATCAAACACGAGATTTTTGATTTGGTTCAGCAAGAACTCAAGTGCCTACGTCCAATCTACTTTTTATTGATTAATTTTAGTGATCTACTCCGACTACTAAAAAATCCGTACAATAAAAAGACCAACAACCTACTCCGGTTGTGACACAAGTTCAAGAACTACTCCGTCCTAGAACAAGGTAACTCGCAACCTACTCCGGTTGCCAAAGAGTTAAAAACTACTCCGTCCTAAACTCTACACACTAACTTAGAACGTTTTATGGATCAAGTTTCCACGGACTTATTCTTGACAAGAATTGATATGGACAACTTTTACAAGATCAAACGGTTCATAAGTGAGAGAGTTTAGTACTTTAAAGCAACAGTGACTATGATTGTAACATTTGAAGACTTTTTAAAGCTTTGCAAAACAATGACACGGTTTTTAAACTTTGAAAACAATTTTTGAAAACTTGAATAAATTCTCAGGAAAAGTCTTAAAGAAATAATGAGATGAGGCACACCTTTTATAGAGAGAGCAAGCAAGGTGGTTGATTTAGGGTTTAGAAATTCAATGGTCATCACATGTGGTGAAGACCAACTCTTCCCCAAACTTGCACAAAAGAATCTATAAATACTATTAAAAGGCTACCCTAAAATGTTCAATTAAGTCCACGTAGACAATGCCACGTAGGATAAAAAAAGTCACGCAGACATTTGAAGCCCACCCCAGCCCCATAACTCAAATGCCACATACACATTCATACCCAATTACCCCGTCTCTTATCATCACTGTTCCTACCGACAACGATAGTCCCCCTTTTTCCGCTCATTTTGTTAACCGGCATTAATTTATTATTACATGACATTAATTTAATTCATTTATCTATAAATTAATTTAGTTCACTTATCTATAATATTAAAAGATATTATCTATATTCTTAAATGATTTTTGTATATTAAATATATTGTTTTCCCAAATTTATGTAAACCTTAGAAATTACATCAAAATTTCATAATTTATAGTTAATATTGACATTTTAATTGAAATTTTTGTGATAAAACTGTTAAAACATGTTAATAAAATTTATAATTTATAATTAAAATTGAAATTTTTATAATAAAATATGTTAATAAATTAATTAAAACTTATTAATTAAAACTCTTCATATTACTTACCACCCACAATTTTTATTAACATTTTTTCCTATTTAATTCATTTTTTTTAATTAAACACGGAAATAAATTGATTAAAACTCTTCATAATACTTAACACCCACCAAATTAATTAAAATTTTTTTCTATTTAATCAATTTTTATAATATAATATGTTAATAAATTGATTAAAACTCTCTATATTACTTAACAGTTAACACCAATAATTTTCATTAACATTCTTTCCTATTTAATTCACCTCTTGAGTTTCTCGGCAATCAATTATCTAATTAAATAATACCACAAAATAAATTAAAAATAAAATTAAAATATTGGATTTTATGGTTGTATAATGGCTATAAAACCTATAAAACCTATAATAGTTTCTATCTATAAAATCTTATTAAAAGGCTAACAAAAAAATGTGACATTGCAAGTTTAATTGTGATGTGACAACTTTTAATGTGACATGGTAAAAAAAAGTGATATGGATTACCAATTTAAGAAAATTAAAAAATATAAGGTAAAAAAAGTTAAAAAAATATAAGGGATAAACACAAAAAAAAAAAAAAAAAAAATTGTAAACCATTGATCTCCTCTCATAATTTTATTTATTTATTTACCTTATTTATTTAATAACCATTATTTCCTTTATTTAATGAAATGACCTTTTAACTTTCCCTTCATCATTACTATATATACTCCGTATTTATGTACCATATTTTTTTTATTTTTCATTCATTCATAAAATTTTGAGAGAATTTGTAATAGAATTTTTCATATATATAACTATTATATTCACCCTAATTTTCAATTTTATTCAAAAAATAGCACCTAAAGTATACATAGAAAAGTAAACTAATTGTTTCATTTTTCATTTTTCTTATGTTTTGTATTAATTTGTTATTATTTTTTTGTGTTTGTATTAATATTGCAGGAGAATGAATTTCCAACTTTATTCAAAAAATTGGTAGGTAAGGTATAGCTAAAGAACTAAATTAATTATTTCGCTTTTTATTTTTATTATGTTTTGAATTAATTAGAATCTTATTAGTTACTTTTTTGTGTTTATATTAATATTGCAGGAGAATGAATTTCCAACTTTATTCAAAAAATTGGTAGGTAAGGTCCCCCAGTCGTGTTTATTTATTTACTTTTTTTTAAATTATTTGTGAGTGGTTTTTTAATTAAAATTAAACAAATGATTGAGAGGGGGACTACTCCATATAAGTTATTCACAAATTAAACACTTAAACACAATCAATTATTAACGATCCCGTGATTTTCACGGGCTCCAAAACTAGTGTACTTATTCAAAAGGTAAAAGGAGAAAAGAAGGTTTGTAATTATCCAAAAGAGGCTTTTGATTTTTCAGAAAACAAAGGGTGGAAAACAAGTCACAAGGTGACAAGTTTTCACCAAAATGGCAAAAAAGCATTCCTTCTTTTACAAAAGACGAAGGAGTCAAATTGGCACAAAGAGGAAACAATTTGAATTGATAATTAGCTAAACCTTTTTTTTTTTAGAAAACCAAATCCTTTAAAAAATCTGAAAGTTATCTTTTAAGTTCAAGTCACTTTAGAGAAGCAAAAGGATTTTTGAGAAGTAAAAAGAATTTCAAGTGTTACGGATCAAGGCGACAGTCCAGGCTATTGTTACTTTGTGAGAGTAACAGTAGTCTTAACTGTTTCTATTGCTTTTAAACACTCTATCCCTAACTTGTACATTAGATAACACAAATGACTCTATACTTTGGGTGATCAACAATTCAACACATCTTAATCTAAGCTTGATTTGATCATAAATCCTGAAAAGGTAAACTAAGAAAACACACATTAAGGCCCTGTTCTTTTGGACTTAAAGTCACTTTCTATAAGTTAAGTTCAGCAAAATTTGGTTAAGTTCAGAAAAGTTCAGCAAAATTAAGTTAAGTTAAGTTCAGCAAAATTAAGTTCAGAAAAGTTCAGTAAAATTAAGTTCAGCAAAATTAAGTTCAGAAATGTTCAGCAAAATTAAGTTCAGAAAAGTTCAGCAGAATAATAAGTTTCATAATATTGTCGAGTTCTAAAAAATAGATACAATTTTCGTTCAAATCCGTTGTATAAACAATCCGAGATTAATTATTATTCTATATAATTTTTTCAAAAAAAAAAAAAAAATTTAAAGCCGAATTCTTACCTATCCCCCGAAGGTATGTTAGAGTATTTTAATTACCGACATTCGTCATTGAGAATGAAAGTTGAAATGACATTTGGTCAATTGAAAAAAAGGTGGAAGGTGTTGAAAGTTATGCCTCAAATGTCACCTAAGGATCAAATGTCCATTATTGTTTCTAATTTCACACTTCATAATTTTATACGGATGCACACTCATGGGATACCTGTTATACAACATGAGAACGTTCTACGGACAAAAGATTTAGACATGTTTGATAAGAAGCGGAAAAAAGCTATGTACAAGATGCGAAATAACATAGTCAAGAACATTTGGCGAGGCAATGGATTTGACGGGGTGAGCTCAAATGAAGATGAAGAAAGTGACGAGGAAGATGATAATATGGAACTAGATGATTAGAAAGAAAAAAAAAAGTAATGTGATTACCTTTTTATTTTTATGTATTAGGTAATGTGTACGAAAATATTAACTTATATAAATAAAGTATTTTATAATCTTTATTTGTGTTTTTAGTTATATTTCTTTATTATTATTATTATTATTTTTATTAAATATTATTATTATTATTTTTGAAGGGAATTATTATTATTATTATTATTATTATTATCATTATTATTATTATTATTATTAGTAGTAGTAGTAGTAGTAGTAGTAGTAGTAGTAGTAGTAGTATTAAGTGAAATTAAATTAAGTTAATTTAAGTAAGATTATTTTAATTTAGAAAAGTTAAACTATTATAAGTTAAGTTCAACAAAGTTCAAGAAAATTCAAAGAAAATTAAGTTCAAAGAAAATTAAGTTCGAAAAAGTTCAAAAAATTAAGTTCGGAAAAATTAAGTTCGAAAAATTCAACAAAAATAAGTTAAGTTCAGCAAAATTAAGTTAAGTTCGGAAAAATTAAGTTAAGTTCAGCAACTTTAAGTCCAAAAGAACAGGGCCTAAATGGGCATGTTATCATCAATCAAAGGAACCCAGCACGGTATATTAGAATATACACTATAGAATATTATAGTGATATTGTGTCTTGAAATATATTTGGTTACCATATTATAGAGATTCTAGAGTTTCTATTAAGATCATTAGAGTGCTATATATATGGTCTCTTGTAATTGTTTTGGACACAACTCAATAATACAATTACCGTTTATGCAATTCTCTCCCATGTATAATCTCAATTAGTCTTGCTGAAGACGGGTCGGAGCAAGTGACGGATAATGCCACTCACAAAACGGATAGGGGGATAAGGTGGGGGGGCACTCCCATGTGCTACCCTCTCTCCTCTATTTGGGTCATTTGTGAGGGAAAATGGTATCCGTCACTCCAAAGTGACGGATACGTCCCGTCACAAATGAGATTTTGTATTATAATCTTATCACCTTATTATTATTATTATTATTATTATTATGAGAATTTGTGTTGAACTTATTATTCAGCTAGTCTTGGTATAGACGGATATATCCGTCTATAGCTAAAGACGGATCAAATAGCTTGAAAGTGGTGACATTTTTGGCCCCCACCACCCCACTTGTTGCTTGTCCTATTAGGAATGTGGTATTGTATTTGACCCGTCTTTAATTATAGACGGATATGTGCCGTCTATAATAAGATTTTGTGCTTATTATTAGTCAATTTAACGGGTACAAAATGGTTCCACACGTGAGTCCTGGTTCCAGTCCACACAACAACATTACACGTTCAATGTGTGTATAAAATCTGAAAGTTGGATTTGGAAAGTCCTACTTTATTCTCCGTATGGACCGTATCCTTTCTACGCTCATCAGAGACTGTACACCTCACATTACCATTATTATTAACAATTGAAATTAAATCTCACTTGTACATTCAACACCTAATAATCATAATAATACGATTTTTGTAACAAGTGTTCTTAGAGTACACATTAATTATAAAGGTTATTATACTAATACAACAATACAATATATGTGCGATAATAAAAAAAATGTGATTACTTTTTGTTAAATCTTTTAGCTATTTTTATGAAAAAATAGTCAATTTTCAAAGTGGTCATTATTATTAATCATAAAAAGTGATCATTATTTATCAAAAAATAGTCATATTTTACCAAAAAGACGGGAATAATGGTTGTATGTAGACATGTCAAACGGGTCAACCGAGTCGGGTTCGGGCCGGATTCAAGTCGGGACAATTTCGGGTTTACCGGGCTCAAGTCGGGTTATTTCAAAGTCGGGTCATTTTTAAGTTAACTATTACAGTATTGGTTAATAATCTGTTTGTAACAATAAATATTCGGGTTGGGTTATACTTGATCGGGTCAATTCGTGTTTCGAGCCAAACTCAGATCTTGAATTCGGAGGTCGGTACAAATAGGGTCAATTTGCCAAGTCTAGAGTCTAGACTCGTATACAAAAGTTATTGCATATTAATATGCCGAATATAGAAAATTCATAAGATATTCTTGCTAATTAATAAATACTCCCTAATAATATAATTCCGTCCAAATTCAACAAACATTACTAATTTACTAATTAAGTACATATATAACTCAACAAATTCTACATCATAATTGACACAAAACTCTTAATTTCCCCTTCAAAATCCCACTACATAATCACTGTAATAATAATTACTAAAAAAACCCATTCATATTAATCCGTCATTAAGCTAATTAATCCCAAAAGTTTCAATCTTTATTCAGTAATTAATCTGGGTTTTCAATAATTTTATGATTTACGATGAATTTAAGTGGAAGAAAGAGTAACATTGCATCATCAACATCACCATCTTCACAATCATGGTTTTCACATTTTTATGCATCGGCTCGCCGGAGTAAACCTCTTCAACCCGGTTCGGCCGGCACTTCTACGGATTCCGGTGACGGTTTGGTTAGGCGGTTGGGTTTATTTGAGCTGGTTCTTATTGGAATTGGAGCGTCTATTGGTGCTGGAATTTTTGTTGTTACTGGTACTGTTGCTCGTGATGCTGGCCCAGGTATTTTGTTTTTTTCTTCAGATCTTGTGTGAGACGGTTTTACATAAATACCCTTATAAATGCGTGTTTTATAATATACTCTGGAAGTTTTTATTGTAAAAAGACCTTACAAGTGTGTGTTTTTTTTAAGAAATTATTATGTTTGAATTTTAGTTAATTCTGTTAGTGGATTAATGTTCGTTTTATAAATTCTGGAGTGTGGTTGTTCATTAGATAAATTTGATATGTGTTTTAATTTGCTGTCGAAATTGAGCTGAAACTTGCAAATGTGTTAGTGAGTGGTTATAACCGTATTTGAAGTTCACAAATTCTCATTTGTGACGGAAATTTTTCGTCAGAAGCTGTGACCTTTCGAAACCTGCAAGTGGGAGAGCAAGTGGAGAAGCATGTAGGAGAGGGCTTGTGAGAGGTCACAAGCGTGTGTGACAGTCAAGCAAGACTTATTGTTTGAAGTTTGTGGGTCGAAAAATGTCAAATGGGGGCGAATTAATAATGCAATAAGGTAAATTAGAAAAAAAAATCGAAGAAGTGTACTAAAAATTTCAAGGTTTATGGGGCCATCGCCGATACTAGCCCCCCACTTCGTTCCTCTACTGGTTTTCCATTTTGGCACATCATCTCGTAAAATTAAAATGTCATAGTGAATTATATGGAGTTGTTGATGTGTTAAATACTTAAATGGTGAAGTGAGTGTGACCCAAAATTATGCACATTGCGGAACTAAAACGACTAAAGGAGTGATGTTCTTCATATGGAGTAGATGGTATGCTGTTTACCATGTTGATAAGGTAAATCTGAAACATTGTTTGTGTTCCTTAGCGTGAACTACGTTATGTTAGCAATATGGTCATTCGGGTTATGCTACTCTGAATGAAAATGTAAGTCTAGATGAAGCTCCATTACTCTTTCACAGAGCTTTTAAATAAGCATTTTGTGTTTATGAGTTGCGGGAAAGAGGACGTGCATAACAGTATCATAAATTTTTAATAGATGGCTTCACTGAAGCTTTTACTACGTATTACACGAGGAAAAGGATGAACAGGAGTTTGTAATTGTTGAGAGTTATTTTTATTCAAAACCAGAAGCTTATATAAATTTCACTTCAAATGCGCAGCTGTCACACTTTGCTTCATACTTGCGGGATTATCATGCATACTCAATGCTCTCTGCTATGCTGAGCTGGCATCTCGTTTTCCTGCTGTTGTGGGAGGAGCGTACTTGTACACTTACTCAGCCTTCAACGAGTTGACTGCGTTTTTGGTATTTGCTCAACTGATGCTCGACTACCATATCGGAGCAGCCAGCATTGCACGGAGTTTGGCTGGTTATGTAGTCGCTCTACTGGAACTATTCCCCGCTATCAAGGGACATATTCCTAGCTGGATAGGACATGGTGGCGAAAATTTTCTAGGAGTTTTCTCTATCAACGTGTTAGCACCGATCCTCTTATGCATACTCACACTAGTCTTATGTTGGGGTGTTGGAGAATCTTCAGCTGTAAACTCCTTTATGACTGTGACAAAGGTATAACGGCAAAAACTGGACCGAGTGGTTAAATTTCGAAACCTGACCATGACTGCCACCATTTAACGACCTAACCCACTACTAAACTAAGTAACATCTGCACCGTGTGTATTATTTTTTTGACAAAATATTTGGATATCCTGAACGCAGAGGTTTTAATGACATCATTCCATGCTCCATTATCGTTGCAGGTAGTCATTGTCCTTGTTGTAATAATTGCTGGTTCCTTTAAAGTCGAGGTATCAAATTGGAAACCTTTTGTCCCCAATGGTTTTGACTCAGTTTTGACTGGAGCAACTGTAGTTTTCTTTGCTTATGTTGGATTTGATGCTGTTGCAAATTCGGCTGAAGAATCTAAAAGACCACAGGTAAAACACGTTCAAGATCTTACACGTACCCTTTAAATATTTCCGATTTTGCTCAAATATTGCACATAATACACATACAACATTGATTATTACTTAATTCATTTTTCTTTGTTCTTAGAGGGATTTACCCTTGGGGATAATAGGAAGCCTTCTCATCTGCATAGCGCTATATATTGGGGTTTGCTTGGTGATTACGGGAATGGTTCCCTACAATCTTCTTGGTGAAGACGCTCCACTGGCTACAGCTTTCACATCAAAAGGCCTGAAATTTGTATCTGTGTTGATTAGCGTTGGTGCTGTTGCCGGGCTTACAACAACCTTGTTGGTTGGACTCTATGTTCAGGTGACTAGACGCCTTGTTGAATGATCTATGTTTCTTTCTTTCTGGTTTGCATGTTTTGTTAACTCGGTTATGGTTCTCATGGACAGTCTCGGTTATACTTGGGTCTTGGACGAGATGGCTTATTACCTCAAATATTTGCTAAAGTAAACTTGAAGAGACACACTCCAATGAATTCTCAGATCTGGGTGGGCTTTGTTGCTGCGGTCATGGCAGGGCTACTTAATGTACATGTGTTGTCTCATATTCTTTCAGTTGGTACACTGGTATGTGAGAATCCAATCTCAAATCTTATTATATTTGATGATCAAAATGCTGTAGGACGGTTTCATCACTAAACAGCCAATCAACAATTGAATATATAATCTGCACTTTTATTCTTGACAACTTAACTTTCATCATTACATAATACTCCTATCAACTGTGAAAACTAAATCGGATGTTACTTAATACTGTATACAAGTTTTTTTTTTTTGAGCTACTTCCTTTCTACGCCGGTGCCGTATGATAGGACCTTTTCAAAGGAGAGACAATGTTTGATGATTATGATATCAGGACTTTATCAGGCTCTGAATTTTATCCTTGTGTTTCAGACAGGTTATTCTGTTGTGTCAGCATGTGTATTATCCCTCCGTTTTAAGGAGAAATCTGAAAATCAAGCTTCAGGTAGACGACTGTCGCGATGGGCAGAAGGTATTATTTGGCTGGTTGTATTGGCTTGCTGTGGTTTTACTGCTGGTGCAGTGTATCGTTTTGATGATTCCTACTTATTCCTGATCATACCACTGGTCATAGCTCTAATTGGATTAGCGGCTCTTTATTCACGTCAAGTAAGCTTTTTCAACTGTTCTTATTTCTTTCGTCTTGCATCAATAAGATTGTTTCCACTTTCAGCAGTTGCGGTCAACATAGCTCTCATATTCCTTATTATCGAACTCTCTTACGTTCTCCAATTTGATTTCAAGTGTAACAAAGCCCTCTCTCTCCTCTGGGAGGGGGTATAACCATTGCTGTCAGAATCGCGATTCGATCCGACGATTGTACGATTTTACGATCCAAAAATGTTTGACCGATCCTGGATCCTACGATTCTATCATAGTTGTAGAATCTTACGATCCTATTAATTTGAAAATTTTTAGAGATGGGATCATAATACGATCCTACGATTTTACGATCCTATGATCCGACTCCATAATAAAAAAAAAATAATATATATTTTTATATAATGACACCGTAAAACTCAAATTTCATGTAAGTTGTTCATACAATGATACTAAATTCATTAATTACCAATATTTTATGAATAAATATTAATAAATAAGTGTTTTGATTTTCAATTATATGTTTTTACCAAATAAAAAATTATATTTAGTGAGTTTATAGAATCTTACGATTCTACGATCCGATTCTACCGATTCGATCCTACCCTCCCCATCGATCCAAAGTAGAATCCCGATCCTGACAACATTGGGTATAACCTTGCCCATTATTATTTTTTGCCTTATTGCTATCATTGTAAAAAGACACTGTTACCCTTTACCTTCAACCAATGTATGCCTTTCTATGGTACGTTTCCTAGAACACGCCCCTAAACCCTAGTGAGGGGACACTTCTTTTTTGCATATCAGATCAGCCACAACATTACCACAGTGCCTCAATAGCTCCCTTCTGTAGTTCTGTAGTGTAGTCCTGCGTGAAAAACACAAAGAGACTCTTTCGCAAGACCCATAATGAAAATTGTATCGTAAATTGCATCGACAGTTGGGTACTGCACTATGCAAGAAGCATAGAGATTCGACTTCTGCTTTGTTCGATCATTTTCCAAAGCTGAAGAACAATGGGTCTTTGGCATCATGGAAACATTTTCTTTTGCCTAATCCGGAAAAAAAAAATTATTGCTGAAACCAATCAGTGATGAAGCTTTGTACATCTTGATCACCTCCACATGCTACCGACAAGTTTCAGATATGGGGTCTTATTGCTTCAAATAGCAGCGTTTTGGTTGTTTGTAGTTCCAAGTTTTTCACAACTAAAAGAGCAAATTGCATGAAACGATTTCAGAGAAGAGTATAATTTGAATTTACAATTCGTATTAATAGTTTTAACAAAATGTTTCCTTTGTCTGAATTATACACTTCAGACATATACAGGTACTGCTCCCCAAGGGTTTTCTTGTCCAGGAGTCCCGTTCTTGCCGGCCATATGCATATTCTTCAACATGTTCTTGTTTGCTCAGGTCTGTTCCATGCTTCTCCATTATGTTATCCTGAACAAATCATTTTCGGCTTTTTACGGACTACAGGTTCAATAACCTTGTAATATGTGCTGTATTGATATTATTCCATTGGTTTGTAGCTACATTATGAAGCATGGGTGAGATTTGTGGTAGTTAGCATCCTCACACTCGGAATATATGCTTTCTACGGTCAGTATCATGCGAAACCTAATTCGGAGGAAACCATTATCTACCATAGGACACTGCCAGACAGTCCACACGCAAGGTAATCGTCGTGAAACTGCTAAACTCGAGTGAGACGGTCTTATATGTGAGACCAAGCATATAAGCCTGTAATTAAATGAAGACTGTATAAGGATTCTGGTTGGTCGCACGTCTCAGAAAAGACTCATTGCTGTTGCAAAGCCTGCACCAAATGTGGAGAAGGCGCTTGTCGTCAGTACGTAGTTGTAGATCCTTGTAATGAAACAGTCTATCTTTGATTTAAGTATTTATTCTTTTCCCGGGCCTAGAAATCCCAAGTTTATGGATCCGGCATTGGGGATTTGCGAGCAAGGAATCGATGCTCTGTATTTAGACAAGATATACTAGTTCTTTTAACATTGTATTCGTATTGAAAATTACTTTTATAAGATTACATTTTAATCGATATTTTTGTGTTCTCAGTGTATGAGAAATCGAAAATGGAATGTTGTGTTTCTGTTTTGCCTTGGGCTGAACAGGAAAACAAAATGTACCTACATAGTGTCAATTGCAGTAGAAGTCTGACAATATTTACATTTCTTAGCAACGACAGCAACATTACCCCCAGTGCCTCAAGGGATCCCGCAAACATTTAGCTGAAAATGCTCACAAAATCGATTAAAAATCATGAACACACCATCATTTTTACAAGCATTTATACTGAAACATGAAACCAGTCAACAACCAGCATTAGTACATTCCTGCATAATTGAGCATTTGCAGTATCACCTATTTATCTTCAAGTTTGATACAAGGACTTCTTTTGTGGAACTTGACGCCTACTTGAGTCGCCTCTTGTAGTTACTTTCTCAATCCGAATTTGTTCCTTGAACTTAGCAATGAACTCATCAGCCTTCTTGTCAATCTCACTATCAGGGTCTTCTTCTTTAACATCGCACAAAACACCAGCTTTACTACTTGACCCTTCTTTCGAGCTCACCCCAACGATAATAGAAGTTCCTCCTCCCCCTTGCTTCTCTCTTTTACGACCATTGGAGCTCGATCTCTTCTCACTTATTCCAATTTTTATAACCACCATCCCGGAATTCTCTTCTTTTTTCTGATCAGACTGAGCATTCTGATTAGTTATCATCGGAGCAACTTCTCGCGGTCTGATTGTTCTTACAGATTTCCCTTTCAATGCAGCTTTACTCAAAGTTGGTCTTACATCCAAACTCAAACAACCACACTTTCCTGCTTTTCCAACGTACTGGTCTCCCTCACTCATCCTGTTTTCTTCCCTAGCCTCATTCTTGATGCTCTTCCTTAGATCTCTATCAAAGAAGGATGTACAGCTAAACCCACGAGAATGTGGTGCTTTCGACAAAGATTTTACATTTTTAGGGCTCTCCACAAGCAAGAAACTATCAGAAAGTGCCTTAGAGCTGGATTCAACAGGAGGTGTGCCAGGTGGTGATGGTTTGTAGGCTTCAATTTCTCTGCTTAGAACTTCTATTTCGGAGTAATCAATTGTGTCTTTCAATTGAACATCTTCTTCCGCTCCATTATGCTCTGATTCTTGCTCATCACAAGACAATCTACTTCTTGATGAAGCTACTCCTGACAAATAAGCCGGTTCTTTCAATAAAACATCTTCTTGCACTCCATTCTGTTCCGATTCTTGCTCATCACTAGACGTTCTACTTCTTGACGAAGCAACTTCAGACAAATGAGCTGATTCTTTCAATATGACATCTTCGTCGTCCACTCCATTCTGTTCCAATTCTTGCTCATCACTAGACAGTCTACTTCTTGATGAAGCCACTTCTGAAAAATAAGCTGGTTGTTCCACCAGATCTTCTGTGTCATTGTTTTCCGATAAGGGTATCACAAAACAGTTCTCATCCCACTTCACAGGAGTTGCTTTTTTCTCATTCTCATTCAAGAAAGAACCCTTGGAAGAAAAAATCACATCGTCTTTAGGAGTTTTATAGTTGCTTTCTGACCTTACCTCAGTATCCTTCTTGAGCAAAGTTCTCCGACTTAAATTAGCCCAAGTTGGTGCTTTAACAGTTGAAGCAATCCCATTATTAGGAGCTTCTCTTAGAAGAGAGTCACTGTTTACTGAAGTGTTCTTATTGTTTGGACCTACGGGCAGGAAGAAGTCTTCATTGTTCTTTGGGAAAGTAACATTGATTGGCAAAGAAACATTCTCAACCGGAGGGATAATGCGAGATGCAACAGAAGTACCATTGATTGGCACCAAAGGTTCAACACCGATATCTTTTTCCAACTGTTTCTCGTGTTTCTTGCCAGAAAGCTTGAGTTTTGATTTTGAACGCCTTGGTTCTCCAACTGATGATGCTAATTCACCTGGTGCACGTAGTATTGAAGGCGGAATTTCTGGTGTTCGGGGCATGAAGTATTCCTCATTCTTCTTTGGTGAAGAGCTAAAGATTGGTTGAGCAAGATCTTTCTCTGAAGGCATTAAAGTGGCAGAATTTCCGACAAAGGTATTTGCATTTTCTAAGATTGTCGGAGTACCCCAACTGCCATTCTCATAATCATGCATCCTAGATCCTGAAGCAAAGTCGCTAGTAGAAACCGGCACTGAAGGTGGGGTTGCAGTGGAAGGCATGTAGAAGTTTGAGGTAGTATTACATTTTTCCGAGGTTGGAGCTGAACCCACCAAATCGGAACTATCAACTTGAGTATGGAAATTCGGAAAGGGCATGTTGTTAACTCCATTCCAAGGATATCCTTCCACCATGTTTGGTGACTCTGGCAACCAGGAACAAACACCAGCATTTATCCCACATGATGCTCCTCCTTGAACTGGAGACCTAAAAGACCGCGACTTCAATAGTTCTGATTCAACTGTACCATTATTTACCATGAAATTCGATCTCATGGACCGTGATTTCCACGAAACTTGGGAAGAATTCCCCAAATTTTCCTCCAAGTTCTCGCCTTTTGCACTGGACCGTGAATCCCATCCATATGGGAAAGCATTACTGCCCACATTTCCTACAAAGTTATCACCATTCCCTGCCATGAACCGGGATTCACATCCATTTGGAGGAGCACTAACCTCTACATTTACATTTCCTTCCAAGTTCTGACCAAATCCGGGCATGAAACCGGCCATAAAGGACCGAGAATTCCACTCATTTGGAAAAACATTACTACCTACATTTCCCTCAAAGTTCTCACCTTTCCCACAATGCAACTCAAAATCACCATTCCCTGCCATGAATCCTGCCCTCATGGACTGTGATTTCAATCCATATGGAAATGAATTATTCCCAATGTTCCCCTCAAAGTTTTCACCTTTTTCACCATACATCTCAAAATCAATATTTCCTGCCATGGAACTCGCTCTCATGGACCGCGACTTCACTCCATTTGAAAAACCATTATTCCCCATCTTCCCCTCAAAGTTCTCGCCTTTTTCGCCATACATCTCAAAATCACTCTTTCCTGCCATGGAACTCGCCCTCATGGACCGCGACTTCACTCCATTTCCAAACCCATTACTCCCCAAATTCCCCTCAAAGTTCTCACCTTTTCCATCATTTACCTCAAAAACACCATTTCCTGCAATGAAACCCTCCCTGACAGACCGCGAATTCCACCCATTTCCGAAACCATTACTCTCTACATTCCCCTCCAAGATCTCACCTTTCTCACTTATTGTACAACTACTAGATTCACTACATGAACTCTCACCACTACAATCACTTTCACCCTCACTAACACACTCATCCTCGCTATCGCTATCCACAACTCTTGACCTTAAACTTCTAACAGGCAAACCCAAAAATCTCTCCTCAACATTTTCACCACTCCTCTGTCTAACCACAACATATGGCTCTGTCCTAAACCCTGAAAAATCACTTCTTTTATCTTCCACCAATTTTTTATCAAATTTCACTGATGGGTTTTCATCCACACAGTCAAAAATTGATGAATGCTGAACAGCATTCTGTTTATACTGCTGATAATTAACTGATTTGGGAGAAACTTGTTCCGGGTTTTTTCGACGACAAAATAAGCCATAAGATAAAGCAATGCCAATAACAAGAAGATGAATAAGCTCCCAACTTTTAGCAAAAACAGTCTCACTGATAAACTCAGGTGGTTCAGAAGGAAACAATGGTATAACACAAAGAAACAGAGCAATCACCAAAATTTTCAGTAGAAAACTTGAACAAGACATACTTTTATTTCTGGGATTTGCTTCAAACTTTGGATCAAACTGTTGTCTAACAGATTGAGGTTTAAGATAAAGGTATGCATTATCCTCCATTGATGGAAATAAAGCTAAAAATTTTCAGTTCTTTTTTTTTTTTCAGTTTTATGATTTTCCTTTGTTGGGTTTTTTAGGTTGATTAAAGTGTGAAAGAGTGATGCAAAAAAGAGAAATTTTTGGTGTATCGGTGTACCATGTCATCCTACACCAAATTAATGACAATATTGAATTTGAAAGTATTTTTCTAAATAAATTTTCCATAAATACCAGTTGAAATACTTGACCCACTTTTCTCCTCACAAAAAGTGGGTGGTATTCATACTTTGGTGTGTTATGAAAGAATTAGTAAGAATCTACATGTAATAAAAAGACAGGATTTTGATTGGTTTGAGTATACAATGCCATTGTATTCACCAGGTAGCTAGTTTTGCTTAAGACGTCAATATTGTTTTAGTATATTGATGATAATAAGACAAATTTGTGTATATTTATTTAGATCCGTTTTACCATTGAAACGGATATTGACGTCTTAAACAAGAATTTGTGTAAACAGGTCGTATGGAAAATAATTTGATTGGAGTAAAAGATGCCGGAAAAACAGGAAAACAGAAGAAATCAAAAGAAAGAGGGAGGGAAGGTTGAAAAAGGTGATAAATTTGTAAGTGATTTATGCTTTTGGTGTAGGTTGATTATTGAAGATCACTTTATGAGTATAATAGTATTAATGTGATGAGATTTGAGACAGTACTTTATTGAATAATGAATATCCTAGTGTTGTGGTGGGGAATCCTGAATTCTGCTGCAATTGAGAAGATTTTTTTTTTTTTTTTTTTTTTTTTTTTTTTGGCTTATTCTATTGAGAAGAAAATTGAGGGACCGTTTATGCATTGGGATGGTAGTCACAAGAATTTTGGTCTAAGGAAAGTAAGCATGTTCACACAACTCACAAGAGGAAAAGGTCAAGTGAATAGAGTGACATTGTACTATTGGAGCTCCAACTTATTTTTCGGTTTAGGTGAACTGGTGAAGTTGGAATTCCAACTTTCTTTTTCATGTTAAACTTTTTGAAAATTGTCCATTAATATAGTAAGAATTAGGGTTTTTTGATAACTGCTACCACAAGTAATCCACTTTTTAAGAACTGCTACCAAGATAAAAAAAGTTTAAAAACTGCTACCATAATCCTTGGTTCGTTAAAAAATCAATACCAATAAACCCCGAAGCCCAATTTTTCAGTTGAAAAGACAAATTTACCCCTCCCTTTATTTATTTTTTTTAGATAAAATGTAGTATATTGAAAAAGAAACGTAACCATACATACTTCATACATCCACCATTATTATGGGATAAAATCCCACAATCGGATACAAACAAATGTGATCCCAATTACTCGTAGATCAAACTTAAATTACGGTCAAAAATGGTACCCAATCAATAAGATGGGCACCCAAAACCGACATCAAAATCGCGAGCAACAAACCCAGTTCTTCATTCTCTTCATCCTCTCCCCTTGATTCAATCAATTCATCTCCATCACATTACCTTCATCATCATGAATCATCTCTCATCTCGGTTCAAAAACCGCAAATAAGAAATCTATCCTGCGCCCCTTGAGTTTGTGGTTGGACGCCCTTAATTCAAGTCGTAGATCCTTCTTCATGATTCGCATCACCGTTCTCGGAGTTAAAAGGGTAGCCTCATATTTGGCGATATTGCGTTGATTCCATATGTGATAAACGGCGGAGTTATAGATAGCATTGATGATATTCTTGCCCAGATTAGAGACCCCTCCCTTTGAATCAAATATAAAAAAACCCAGATTTTATACATATAAAACATCAAATATAAACCCTAATTTGAAAACAAAGGAGAGATTAAAGAGGGGTTAATGGACTAGAAAGAGAGAGAATGAATGAATTGAAGGGTAATTTTACCCGATAGTATAGATTCAAAAAGAAAGAATGAATGAATCGATTCAATTGAAGAAATCAAAAATATGGAAAAACAAAGTAGAGGTTGAAGAAGGATTAATTGAGTAGAAGAGTGTAATGTGTAAGGATGAATGTAATCTTATAAGGAAGGGGGAAGGGGGAAGGGTAAAATAGGAATAGAAATTATGACTTAATATAAGGATTTGAAATGAATGGCTGAGATTCATTTGAATTGGGCTTCGGGATTTATTGGTACTGATTTTTTAACGAACCAAGCATTATGGTAGCAGTTTTTAAACTTTTTTTATCTTGGTAGCAGTTCTTAAAAAGTGGATTACTTGTAGTAGCAGTTATCAAAAAACCCTAAGAATTAATAATCATATGTTTAGTAGTGTCATTATTTAATTTGTATCGTCGAAAATGATTAATGTGGGATCAGATTAAAATCAGTGTCTCGCACTCTCGCAAAAAGTTATACTACAAGACCACGAAGTTGTTTGGTAACTTCGTTATCCAACTGGCAACTGCTCGGCAATACATTAACTTTGGTCGGGTCTTATTAAATTTGATTCTTCTAATCAGAATTTGCACCCCAATCCTTGCAATCCTGGGAAATGTTAGGAAGAAAGTGCAAGGGAGTCATTCATCTCGAAATACTGTTTTCGACATAAGAAATGATGCAAAATAAAAATAATGAAATGAACTTACAATAAAAAGTCGAATTCATTTAGGGATTTATGAGTAGTTTTGGTTGATAGATCATTTAAGATTATTTTGTCTATTTTTCCAAAAATATTTTGAAAAAGTTATCACTAGACGCCGACGATCATATACATATTACTCCCTCCTATTTCAGATAACCGTCCCATTGTGATTATGGCACAAGAATTAAAAAAAGTGAGTTTAGACCACACTAAATGGATAATGAGACAGTTATATGAATAGACGAAAATGAAATTAAATTTGGACCACACAACACTTATCAAAAATGAACAATGGGACATTATTGTGAATAGACGAAAATGGACAATGGGACGGTTATCTGGAATATGAGGGAGTATCATTTATCTGTCTAATGACCCTAGAATTAGAAACTGTTTTTGTTATATAATGTGAATTGTTGATAAGAATAAGTTATTTTTTTAAAACTATTGCATCCCCAGGGTTTGAACACGAGACCTCTGTTAAAGTAGAATAACCTATTGTCAGTCTATTTAAGTGTTCAGGGTTAATAAGGGTAAATTAAAAATTGAAAAAATAAAAAAAATCCAATCAAAACAAAATGTAAAGAATCTATTAAAACATGGGGATGAGAAAAAAAAAGTAAAGATCATGACGAGTCGGGGGTAAACTTAAAGCACACACCCTAAGCACCCAACTAACCCAAGTGACCAAACGAATTAGTGATTGTGAAAGACAGTAAAGATCAAAGTAACTGTTGAATATTGAAAGAGAGATGGCAGGACATGAAGATTTCATCGAAGCAGAAAATGCAGAAGCAATTATCACAAGAATTGAGCATAAATCTCGCAAGATCGAAAGTCTTCTTAAACAGTAATTCCTACCCTTTTTTCATTCTTCATTAATCTTTCTTTTTCTTCATCAAAGTTTTCATCTTTCATTTCTCTAATTAATTCCTCAATATAATTAACTTAGGTATAAACCTGTTGAAGCTCTTAAAACTGCTTTAGAAGGGTCTGCTACAATCACCAAAGACGACCGTTGCAAGGTACTCTATTTACGATTTATAAATACTTGAGTAAGGCGGTTTTATATATGTGTATTGTGATACAGATCCTTTTAGTAATTACTGCCTTTTAAAATTTGTGGGGTTCTGTTTCATGTTTGTAAAACCGCCTTACAGAAGACTAATTATGCAATTTTCTGGGTTTTTGGTATTGGGTTATGATCATTGATTGGTTAATTTTTGTGGGTAGTCGGCGAATTGGATAGCTGTGCATCGGGCAATCATGGCAATTAAAGATGTTGATGGAATGCTCTCTTCTTTAGATGCTGAGTACTATGACATTCTTATGAAGTATGCACTTTTTTCTTTGATGTTTCTCATATTATTTCATTTGTTTTCGGGTTTGTGATTAGCAATTAGGCGTAAACGATCAGTACATTGTTGTAAACACAATTGGGGAGGGTGGGTTTGACTTTGAATTTAATGAGTTTTTGGTGCTTACCATCAAGATTAAAGTTTTGGGTGCTTTGAAGATGAGTTATTGTTTATGCCAATTGTCATCAGTGGCAGTTATTTGGTTAGGATGAGATGATTGTGATGTTGTTTGTCTAACTAAATGATGACGGTGTTAATGAAAATGTTAGTAAGTAAAACTATAGGTGTGGAAATGTAAATGGCACAAGATTGTGGTGACTCGGAAACCCTTTAATTGGGTAAAACCCTGGGGTAGATCTGTCTGTGCCAATCCACTTTTATCCTCTAAGGACTTTGTCACTACAAGCTTCTCGACGATGACTTTATGCACAAGTGAATTGCTTTGGACTTGGAGGATCTCTGACTAAAAAAACTAGGATGTTTTAGGATGCTAGATTGCTTGAGGTTATATGAGTGCTTCCTGAGGGATGGAGTTGTGTCCTTCAAGCAATCAGATGCCTTTTTACACTTGCATACCACGTCTCCACTTGAACTGTACCACTCGTTGTGGATCACAACTTCCCTTCTAAGCCTAGTCCGCTTTTTCTCCTCATTCTTCCTTTGTTCCATGCCATTCGAATGTTAGTTGCTTCTTTGTGTTGGTACCATAGAATGAACCTCTGCTAAATGATGAAATATTTTCCTTGAATGTAGCTAATAGTTGCACATTTTCGACTAACCATATGTCATTCCTCTAGTCATCACGAGGCTTTCTTTGAACAACATCAAGATGTTGTCATTTGCTTTAGTCTGCGAATGCGAATCTGAAAGTCTTACTCACGAGCACGACTCACCAGACCTATTTGTGGGCAAACAATGATATCAGTAGAATGTAGAGTTAAGTCGATAAGACTTATACTTTTGAACTTTTGAAGATGCGTTTTTAGCAAAGGGGAGAAGAAAACGATATTTGGACATATTAGAATTTAGGTGGTCTAGAATTTGTAGGTCTAGGCATTCTTACGAGGCTGAATTGGTGACCCAAATCACTTACAATGCAACAATTCTCTAGTAATTGTGTGGCTTTGGAAAGATCTATGTATGGTAGCTAAGCCACACTTTATTCAAGAGAGTTTTAGGTGGTTAACATATTAGCAGTATTCTTATTGTCCTTCAGAGTTCAGACTACTAACAACGCAGTGTAATTAGGTCTCAAGTACCATTTGTCGGATTCCATTTTAGTTGAGTGAAAGACATGTTATTCTTTGGTATGAAATATGATGGGATTAAGCCAAATTACTTGCTAAATATTGTGAAATAGTAATCAGTCACTGTTCGCACTGCAGTTTTCATTATCAGTCATCCAGAACCTGTCTGTGTTTTAAACATTATGATAAGTCTGCCTACTTCCAACCCTTCCTTACATTGCCATGGGTAGGATCCTGCAAGGAATATGGTTATATGTGTTGCTGAGGAACATATAACGTGTTAACCTTTGTTCATTTCGTCAAGGCCTGAGCATAGCCAGTTGTCAATTGAGTAGTATTTTTAATATCCCTGAGGAATTTACAAAGCTAAGTTCTGTTATAGCACTTAGAGATAAGTTGTTTGGTAAGTCTCGCTTCAGTGTTGCTCGACACGTAGTGACAAACCTACTTGATAGCGATCCTGGTGCCTGCGATAGCTGAAAGTTAAAATGTGTACTAGATCGTATAATACTCCATACTATATAGTAATAACAACGAAACCTGACAGGAGAGGATATTGACTCTTCAAGTGGGAGTAAATAATGGCATCCATTGTGGGCTGTTCCTGATAAATTTTTATGAACAATATTAGACTTGGTAGTTGGTACTGTACTACTATGTACTTGTTGGAGTTCCATTTTCGCCAGTAATCCCCACTTGGCATTATTTTGGTGAGAGGGAATTTTGAACAATGAGGCGTAATGATTGAGATGGATGATTGGGAACATGAGAGGGGTACCAATTGGGAAAATGAAAGTTTGGGGATGCTATGAACGTAAGTCATCATCTTTGTCGATTCATCAGCTGAGAATATGTAACAAATATTTCAGATTTTCGAGAGATAACAGCTAACATGCTTATATTGTAACCCTTTTGATGGAGAATTAAAGGAACAGTAACACCAGTTCCGTGATTTCTGACAGTCATCAGCTATTGAGTTCCATTTACTAAAAGTAACTCGTCCTTGATATTGTATATTCGGATTTTCAGGTATTTGTATAAAGGTCTATCTACTGGAGATCGGCCTACATGCGATCAATGCCTCAGAATACATGAAAAACTCACACAGAAAGCTGGTTTAGGATGCATCCTGCGCTGTCTTGCTGATAAAGAGAACATGGTATAATTCAATCCTATGTTTTTACTCCGATTCTACTGCAAGCATCAAGCGTGGCTCAATGTCAAATGTCAGCAAAGCAAATTTGTGATAAGGTTCACGCTGTGTCTAAAATGAAGTGCTAAAGTGTCGTTATGGAGTGTCGGACATGGGATACACGGTTGGAGTGAGGAAAAATTTGTAGGAGTATTTCTCGACGATTTTGTACAGAAGCTTACTGGTATACACTTCCTGTGATCACTTCTCTTGTCATCCTTGTAAAATGTGGGTCATATTTACTATCTGCTTGTTACAGACTTACAGTATATGAAAGGCAACCTTTATCTGAAAACTGCGGCTCTTAATATTACTGAAATTTTCCCGATTGTACCCTCTCATTACGCTTCATTGTTCAAAATCCCCCGCTGGCCAATGAAAAAGTTCGAAAGTTTTATAATTTCTGAAATTTGCTCTAAGTTTACTATGTCATTACTCGTTCACCCCCTCAGTGTTAGAGAACGCAAATAGAGACTGAACTCCTGAAGGGAAATTTTGTTCAGATTAGGATTCTCTTCATATGATTTCTAAGCTCAATCGATCTGAAATACCGAAATTGATATTCTGCATTTAAATCTACTCTGTAGTTCATACTTTTTACAAGAAATTAAAACAAGTTCATAGTTTATCAGCATTAAACTAAACTGCAACCATGAATAAACCTACAGTTTATCCACATTATACACGGGGAAGGTTAGATACGAACATGTTATTATTTATCGTCAGAGACAACTTCTTTAGATTCAAAGGGGCAGGGCGGTGTAAGACACCAGCAGTCGGAGTTTTACTGCTGCTAGCGAAGGAAGGAGAAAGAGAAACACTCTTGCATGACGAGCACATGATCTGCCCATGCATCGTTGACTGATCAGGGAGCCCCATCTTCAGCGCCGCCCTTAATTCCTGCACCTCCTTCTGTAGCTTCATGTTTTGTTCTTTCAAGGTCTCAGAGAACCTCCTCAGATATTCACAGTCCACTTCTGTTTGCTTTAGCTTTGTCCTAATAACACGAAATCACACCGGTTTCATTATTAGATATCAAAAACTCATGCAAGACGGTCTTACAATAAATTACAAGGGCGGAAAGCCGGAAATGTAAATTCACATACCTTGCCCTTCTGTTTTGAAACCAGACCTCTACTTGCCTTGGCTTTAACTTTACTTCTCTTGCTAAGGTCAACTTTTGCTTCTGGAAATGGATAACAAGTACATGTGTCACCAGTCAAACGTATAATGGTTGTACAATGCTTATTATACAGCTTGAGGTATAATAGTATTTGTGCCGGTTTACATGGTAAGTACAAAAATAAGAAATTTAGAAATTTAATGAGGGCATTAATTAAACATGTATTTCATTCTTTTTTCAATGAAAATTGGGTAGATTGTGAAATTTCTATTTATATCAAGAAATCAATAATACATTTGTATTTTGTACGTATGTTGTGAAAGTAATTACTAGGATACGATGCGAATCACGATCTAGAATGGATAGATACGATTCGAATCTCATGGTAAAATCTTTTTAGTTAGATACGAATCGATCATATTCTTGTTTGTATATTTATAATTATTTCATAAAAACACATTCAACATTATACTATACATATCGTTCCAAATTCACGTTTTAAACATGTTCATTCAATTTATTTGCAAGATTTTAGATTCGGTTTGTAACAGTCTTGCTGATGAATAAAATAACCTTCCGGCCTATAAAAACAAGAACTAAATTCAATTACATTATTTCAAAAACTAATAAAAATAAACTACAAACGACAATTATGCCACCTTTAGCAATTAATTTAGGGAAAATGCACGCGGTGCCCTTCAACTTTGATATTTTGCCCGAAATATCCAATTTTTTAATCTAGAGAACTTTAAGAGACTATAACTCGTGTTTACGAACTCAGAAAGTGACGATTTTTTTTTTCAAATTTATTATCATTTCGAGAACTATGACTTGAAAAAAAAAATTGTCGAGTTTGGAATTCGTGAGCGAGAGATATGGTCACTCAAAGTTTGTTCATTAAAAAAAACTTTGACGTACAAAAACTCCTAGCCACGGGATCCAAATACGATAATTTTTTTTTTCAAATCGTAATTCTCGAAAAGATAATCGATTTGAAAAAAAAAAAATTATCATTTTCTGAACTCGTAGACACGAATTATAGCCTCTTAAAGATTTCCGGAACATAAAATTGGGTATTTCGGGCAAAAATCGAAACTTCAAGGGCACCACGTGCATTTTCCCATTAATTTAACTCGTACTTATTTATTTACGAACTTAAACAAAAACCGGTTCTATCACTCATAATTAAAATTATTACGAGTAAAATAAAATAACGAGATGACTGACCGTATTAAGAGTGGTGTGTTCCCCAAAAGCCCGTTCCAACACCATGATCTGCTCCTTAGAAAGCCTGAGTTTCTTCCTCTCTCCACGTCTACTGCGGCCACCGTCACTACCGCCACCGCTACCACCTTCTTCGTCGTCGCTAATAACATCTCTATCTCCTTGAAATCCACCAAAATTCTTGCCAGCATCAGCATTGCTTGATAAGGTGCTATTTGGGGAACCAACTTTGGTTTTCTCCATTTCCTCCAAATCTATTACCAATGGTGCTGGTTTTACGTCCATCTCCATCGTCTTCGGCATCGTCATCGTTAATCTTTCATTTGGTTTATGAATTTTTGAGCTTTTTTCTTCTGCATTTAATCCAACAATAAATTATTATACAAAATTACACATTAGTCATTTGTGTTACTTGTATTTTTTTTTACAAGATTTTCAAGGCAAAATGCTGGAAAAATAGGAGTGAGTTTTCTGTCTCATTTTTACGTCTCATTCTTTTAAATTATAACACATCATTCAATTAATATGTTTTACCAGACTTTTTTATGATTAAGGATGATATGTCGAACATGAGATGTAACAAAAATAATGTGTGATACCAACAAGTCCAACAAGCAATGTTTATTATCAATTGGGGAAAAAAAACACATAAATCTACAGAACACGAAAAATATAATCTAAAGGACTGAAACTGAATTGATTATGAAAAATCAACCCTTTATAGTAGACATTTTGACTAAAATTTTCTAAAATCTAATTGATACAGATATCTATCACTATTATTATTAGATTCATTTTGAAAAAAAAAAGTATTAACATGAATCTACTTAAATTTATTCTTATACTCCGTATAGACAAAGGAAGAATGTGGAATCATGAAAACGGGTCAGGCCATATCAAAAAACGAGTTTAACAAAGAATCATGTTGTTTTTCATTACAAACAAGACACTTATTTAGTTATACAAAAAGGGCAATCGATCGTATGGGTTAGACAAAATTCATGGACACGTATGTTCTTACAAACAAATGATTATTATAATCATATCATACCACCCTTTTCGTAAAGCAAAATATTTTTAAGACAATTTTATAATTTATTTATAAGATCATTAAACAATTCATACCACAAAAACATGATCATAAATTACTCTATCCTCTCAATTATTTATTTACTTTTGATTAAAATATCATTACAAAGAATATAAAACGTAAATAAACGATTGAGACAAAAAGAGTATTGATTAAAAAGGTACCTATTGAGAAATGAGAGACTCTCTTGCGTGTAGGGTTTTCATTATTAACACCATTAAAACTTGGTGGTCTCAAACTCAAACTTAAACCCCATGCATCATTTTTCTTATTTTCCTCACCCATTTTTTTTTTTTTTTGCACACTAATTATATAATTTGTTATGTCTCTCTTTTTACTACTAAGAATTTGTTTATTTAGTAGACAAAAATGAGATGTGTATATATATTTATATAAGGTGAAAGAAGTGATTAGGGGGTGCATTCAATCATGAGTTAAAGGGTATATTTTGAGGATTTTGTTAATTGGAGGATTAATCATAATGGAAAATGTGTAATTTGTTGCACAATTATTTTTAAACATATTATGGTCAAAGTAATTTAATTAATTTCTTCC
The DNA here is from genome assembly GCF_048544455.1 of Silene latifolia. Taxonomy (NCBI): domain Eukaryota; kingdom Viridiplantae; phylum Streptophyta; class Magnoliopsida; order Caryophyllales; family Caryophyllaceae; genus Silene; species Silene latifolia. Next base: position 64,609,180 of record NC_133532.1, on the reverse strand, counting down.
TTAACATTTATTTTATGTTCCCATTTCTCCTATCTCTTTGACTATAATTATGTTTGTAACTCCACCTAATAGTAATAATTAACTCAAATAGTTATAGTAAGGTGTTATAAGTTCAATTTAATGAAATCATATGTAACTACTCATTATAATGTTGCTATTACTATACCGTTTACCAAAGAATGCTGACTTACTACTAGTAGTATTACTCATCTGTCTGTAAATAATGAGTTACTCCTTCGTCTCAGTCAATTATTGTCCTTTGGTTTTGGCACAAACAATAAGGAAAAAGGAGGGGATTAATTATAAGATGACAAGTGGACCAAATTGAGTGTGAAGGATTGAATTGCTCATCAAATGCAATTCTAAAATAGAAAGGACAACAATTGACTGAGACACCCAAAATGAAAAAGGACAACAAATGACCGCCGGGACAGAGGGAGTATAAGACGGTTTTATTATACCGACAATTGCAAATGTCAGCTAGCTTAATTGGTAATAAAGTCATAAGAAATGGTATTCATGAGTTATGACCTTGGTTCGTATACCATCGATATTACATCACCCTTGTGACTCCCGTTAACTCAAAGTAAAATAAATTAAAATATCATATTGATAATTGAGTAATTGAGCTGGTCTCACAATAGTATCATCCTGTATATAAATTTTCTCAATGTTATTTTCTTGTTACATTATTTAATTCGCATTGTCACTTTACAAATCGAAAAATGACTTACATAATTACCAATGTTTATTGTTGTTATTCTCACTTTGTCATTTTAGCAAAATAATACTCCCTCCGTCCCGGTCATTTGTTGTCCTTTGGTTTTGGCACAAAGACCAAGGAAAGGGGAGGGGCCCAATGACTAAATGACAAGTGGAATAAATTGGGTGTGAATAATCAAATTACTCATCAAATTCAATCTTAAAATAGTGTTCCGGGTGTAATTCCAGAGCAAGTATAGTTACCACCCGTGGCTTGTAGAATGATGTCTCGAGTTGGATTCCTCACGTCTCTATCGTTCCTCTCGGCTTGACCTGCAACAATGAACGAACTGAGGGCTTGGCTTTGTGCCAAGCGTACTCACTCCGACGCTCAAGTCAGTGAACTTAGTGGGATAAGTTGTTATTACTTGGCTAAGGATATATTGTAGAGAGATAAGGAAGATATTACCAGATGAATAGTGATTCTTAGGTTAATTTATGGATCATTTCCTCAATGAAGGTTGAGGAGTATTTATAGACTTTCACCTTTTGTCACGTAGTGGCCAAGTGGCCAAGTGGCTAGCAGGTGGAAAGACCGTTCTACCCTCGGCCGATGGACCCATGTCGGCCAGTAGGAGGTCTTGGATATGAGTACGCGGATATGTGTCCCGTGATCGATTCTGGGCCGAGACCCAGGTGACAGGCCGATGGGTTGCATCGGCTAGACTGTCTGAGTCGTTGACTTGTTGTGGATATCCTTGACATTGCTCAATATGTTGACTTGGTCAGCGGTGCAGAATATGCCCCATCAAATAGAAAGGACAACAAATGACTGAGACACCCCAAAATGGAAAAGGATAACAAATAACCTGGACGGAGGGAGTATAAATCTTTTATTAGTTAGATTTTAAACGTGTGCTCTTAGAAGATACGTTTAAAAATAGGGAAAATGCACGCGGTGCCCTTCAACTTTGACGTTTTGCCCGAAATACCCAATTTTTTGATCTAGAGAACTTTAAGAGATTATAACTCGTGTTTACGAACTCAGAAAGTGACGATTAATTTTTTTCAAATTGATTATCATTTCGAGAACTACGACTTGAAAAAAAAAATTGTCGAGTTTGGAATTCGTGAGCGAGAGATATGGTCACTCAAAGTTTGTTCATTAAAAAAAACTTTGACGTACAAAAACTCCTAGCCACGGGATCCAAATACGATAATTTTTTTTTTCAAATCGTAATTCTCGAAAAGATAATCGATTTGAAAAAAAATTATCATTTTCTGAACTCGTAGACACGAATTATAACCTCTTAAAGATTTCCGGAACATAAAATTGGGTATTTTGGGCAAAAATCGAAACTTCAAGGGCACCACGTGCCTTAAAAATATTACTACAGTATCATATAGTACAAATTATTGAATAAAAATGGGATCATATCGCGCTAGATTTGATACACCACCTGCCCTTCTTGGTGATTCTTTTTCCCCATTTCATTAATTGTTTCTCCACAACAATTAATTAGTTGTATAATTATGGGATGTAAATGGGGAGATTAAAAGAGTCAAACAGAGTTAATAATAATTGTCAAAGTTGTAAGTTACGGTGGCATACAAGCACAAGTATTTAGGTTTGTGTAAGGCAGTTTCATGCCAAGAAGCAAAGTTAACGAGTGGTATCTTGATTCAAAATCAATAAATTCCATTGCTTTGAAATCGTGATAAAACAAATTATACCTTGAAGACTATTACTCCGTATATGGTAAAATTGCTTAAAAAGTGACCATTTTATATTAAAAGTGGTCACTATTTAACATAAAATGGTCACTAATTCTCATAAAATGACAATTTTTTGAAAGTGGTCGCTATTTAACATAAAATGGTCACTAATTCTCATAAAATAGTCACTTTTTATCCGACACATAATACAATGATCGGACTATGATCATACACAATAAATTAACTACTATCTTAAGAATTTGTGCAATTGCAATCTATAATTGGTGTGGTTCCAAAGAGATTAGTTTATGAGAAATGATATCATATAATAATCTCTTTATTTATTTATTTTGTACGAATGAGAGGCTAGATAATACTCCCTTCATTCAATTCCACACTACACATTTATTTTTTCACGTTTGTCAACGCGTGTTTTACGTGATAAATATCTTTAGTTACGTATTTGCAAAAATTATAAAAGTTATATATTTTAAATGTACTCCTTAAGACGAATCAAACAATATCACATCAATATATTTTCACTTATGTATTGAGAGAAAATGGAAATTAAATGCTAACTTATGAATAGTGTATAAAATAGAAACATGTAGTGCGGAGTTGAATGGAGGGAGTAGTAATCTCTTTATTCACATGACCTTTTCTACAACGAGTTTTAGCCTAAAGGATGAAATAAAAATATCTTTTATTTGCTAAAGCGACAACCAAAAAGCAGTTAATAGATCTTACAAGTTACAACCAGTTATATGGTGTAGAATCCGAGTTTTATAATAAAGTTTTCGAATTTTGTTTTAAAGAATCCGAATTATATCATAAATTTTCTGAACTCACCCATTTAAACATAAAAAAAATAAAATAACTTTAAGAAAGCTCAGAAAAATTACATATAAGCTCAGTTAGATATAAGTTGGTTGTACAATGCTAGCGTATCACTGGAGTCTGGAGATATAATGTTATTTGTGACCAAAAATAGTAGGTAAATTATATCATTATACTACAATTGATGGTATGAATTATGAGCTTTATAATAGAGTTTTTGAGCTTAAGTATATAGTTTGTGTGCTTTATTATACGGTTTTTCTAAAAGTATTGAAATGGAAAATTTGACAATAGATATGACATTGAAATCTGAAAATGTGTTTTCTTATTTCAATTTACCATGATATTTATCATAAAACATTTCATTTAAGTTTTCTTAACATGTGCCTTTATGACACATTTTAGAAAAACCGTTATTATAAAGTTTATGAGATCCTTTATAAAAATATTGAGCTCAAAAACCTATTATATAACTAAAAAAAATACATATAAGCTCCTCTAAAAAAGATACATCTTATAATAGCTGAAATTTTATCGTATTGTAGTTCCGTTATTTAGTTTTTTGCTAGTAGGAAGTCTAATTGAGTCGCGCAAGAACTTGCCCATGCTCGTCAGTTCAAACTTTGGACGCATTATTGGTCGCCTTTCCCGAGATATATTGCGGCTATTGTGAACCCGTATGGGTTTCCCCAAAAAAATAAATATACAGAAGCTCCTCTAAAAAAACCCTCTTTAAAAAACGCGAATCTAAAAACCCTAACCTCGATCAATTATACTTGGGCTTCCTGTAACAATTAGGAATTTAAAGAAAGAAAACGAGCGTGGTATGTATATGAGTAGCGTATGAGTAATTTCCTACCTTATCCTCAAACTCCCTTTAACACCCACAACTCTCTAGAAACTTCCCATGAACACTAACTAGAAGACCAAGCCTAGATTTGGAAGGATTATTCACCAAGTTTGATTGTTTCTCATTCCTTTCCACTAGTAAGTTGATACTCATCATTTTCCTTTCATTTTTATGTTGACCCAAACCCTAGAATTTGGGGGTTTTCATGGGTAATGTTAATTGGTTTTTTAATTAGTATTATGAGTAATTAAAGGGTAATAATAAGGGATTTTGGTGTTACATAAGGGTATAGGATGTATTGTGATAGTTATTATGTAATTTATGTGGGATAAGACGGTCTTATGAGACTGATTCTTGGTGATTTCGAGTAGCTTTTGGAGTATGCTAAAAGGTAGGTTAATCCTACTCGGTTTCAATAAGTATAATGGTTGCATGTGTCATTATTGTGTTGTTATTACATTATAACATGATTGTTGTGGATAATTGTTATTAGTCTCATAGTATTGTTGGGATTTCTTCATAACATGATAATGAGTCATTAGTGTTGGTTTTATAATGTCATTAGATTTGCATTATCACATGTGGTTGTTGATATACACGAGTATGTGGCATGATTGACATTCATGATATATGTAAAAGAGGCACAATTGGTAAGAGTTATGCATATTCGTTGTGAAATGGGCATATTGGTACATTGTGATGCATTTAGTGGTATATGTGGTGGTTGGAGGTTGTGGGGGAGTTGCGGTGATGATTTATGGTTGTTGTGGGGACGTAAGGCGGTTGGGAGACCGTCGTCTTACGCTTGAGTCGCCTCTTGGATCTTTCCACTCTAAGGGGGATGTGCACATTAATGGTTTGAGTTATGGAGGGACTCGCGTGGTTGAGGCACGACGTCTGGTAGGAGATACGGTTGGCTTCCGGACCCGGTACCACAGGCGTGTCCCGAGTACCTATTTGTGAGGTATGGTATCGTGGGCGTGTCCCTGACACTGGTGTTGTTGTGGGTACGGCTGAGCGTGTCCCGGTACCGGTGTGGTGTTGCTTAGTCATGGGTTATTCATTGGCATATTGCATATTTACATATTGCACCGTGTCCTATGTTTATTTATTGAAACTGACGTGTTTGGGTTGTGTGTAAATTGTCACTTATTTCCGGGTGCCTCAGACGATCCATATGATAATTCCGATCATATGGGGAGCAAGTTGAGTACATGTTGATTTGACATCACGCTGGAGATGGGACGAGCTTCAGACTTGGAGTCGAGTCGCCATGAGATAGTTGACATAGCCTTCTTTAGAGAGTCGTATTAGTAAGACGCTTATTCTTTATTATTTATTCATGGTTATATAATTCATTAAATACTTTATTTATATTAAATGTTTCTTAACTGCAAATTCGATTCACCGCCTCGGGAAACCGAGATGGTAACATCCTCTATTACCTTGGCCGGTAAGAAGATGGTGTTACACATCCATCGATAATCGATCGATGGTAAGCCTCAATCTTTTTTCATCTTTCAATCAGTAGTATGAATATCTATCTTTTAGTCAATAAAAGGTCTCCTTTTTTGGTGAGAATCGTTTTTCGATTCTTTATTTCCGGGGTTTTCCATTTATTCGCACCTTTATGAACTCGTAACTAAGAGATATGAGCATTAAAATCTTTTTGAGAAAAGTATGGGTATTTTTTTTGTTGAAAAGAAAAGTATGGGTATTTGGGAAAAAGTATAAATTCCGGGATACTTTGTAGGAATTATCCATAAATTTTATGTTAATCAAAATTTCAAAAATGCCATAAAAATGTGTTGTATACTCTGTATGTATGAATTAAACAAGTAAACGCAAGTATATGCTCAAAAACCAGACACCACCTTAGTTTTCACCACTAAACTAAGACCTCTTTAATAGTTCAAACACATGTAAATGAATCATAACGCACAAAAAGTACTCCGTTGAGGAAAATCTTATCTCGAGAATTTATGAAGTCCTTCGTATCAAACATTATTATCAAGGGTTTCCTTCATGTTATAATAGCAAGTAGACATGGCAAAATTGACCCGCTCCAAATGACCCGACCAAAACTCGACCTGACACCTGACCTCAAGACCCGAGATTGACTCGAATTTAAATCGACCCGACTCGAATATTTACTGTTGCACACTGATTATTATCCATGAATAACTTGTTAATAGGTAACCCAAAAATAACTTGAATCCGAAATGAACATAAAACCCCGATTCGAATCAAGTCTATAAACCCAAAATTAACCCGACTCAACCCAAACCCAATCTAATTAACCCGTCTGACAATTCTAATATTGGCCCCTAAAAAAACAAGGGCTTCACTTCCGACTTTCGAGTTCACAATCATATTAAACGTTCTAAACTTCTAACAACTCAGAAGAGTCGAAGTAGCAGCATCCATTGTTTTGTTATTAAGGAGGTTTATCTGAGGTTTTAAGCAGCAACTTCCGCCATTTTCTCTTTTCTTTCTCTAACCTAATCTTGTAAGTTCAACCCTAATCATTAATCACTCTACTTTCTATTTGATTTTAATTAATTTTCTTTTGGTATTATGCAAGTTTGCTATAAATTAGGTGTTCTTTTTAATTAATTACAATCAGCAGGATTGCAATATGGTATTGAAGCGAGCTCCGGTAGTCGAAAGCGAAAGCGATAGGGAAATGAGTTCTGAAGAAGAGAACGAGTTTTTGGATGCGGTATTAATTTTTAGGAATAATAATTATTATTATGATTATGATAGTTGTAGATGGTTGAGTTGTTATTTGATCTTTTAATTGATATTTAATTTCGTAGGTGAGTGAAGAAGATGAAGAATTAGGTGCTTCTGATGGTAGTTATGGGGAAGGGAGCGGGAGCGAAAGCGGTGAGGGTGAAAGTAGTGGGGAAGACGAAGAAGAAGATGATGATGGTAATGACGAGGACGAGGACGGGGACGGGGACGGGGACGGGGACGGGGATGAGGATGAGGATGAGGATGAGGATGGTGAGGGTAGGGAATTTGTCATACCGAAAGACGATGAGATGGAGGAACTTGAGAAAGAGTATCGGGATCTTCAAAATAGGGAGGAGTATGTTTTATTTTGTTCAAGTTCTGATTTTTGGTGTGGAAATTAATTTGATTTGATTATTAGATATGTGGAAATTGTTGATAGAAATATTTCATTGTTCGTACTATTTCGTGTGTGTTTGTTTTAGTCGTGACTCGTGACTGTTTTACCCCGAGATTGATAGACTGTAAAAGACTAGAAACTGAGTTGATTTGGGGTGGAGAATAATAGAATATCACCTACGATTCTAGTAGAGAACAATAGAAATGAAAATAGAAGTGTTGAAGGAAGATGGTGTTGACTGTTGAGTTTTCTTTTAATTCAACAATATTTTATGGATAGCTACCTGAAATGGTGCAAGTAAGCTTATAAATGAAAGCTAGGGATAGAAGGGTACTATCAGAAAGTAAGAAAATAACAAAAATTCAAATTAACTTATATGACCAGTTTGGTGTGTATCAGTAGCCTTTGCGTAGAATGACACTTGGTTGAAGTTGTGTGAGGGCATTCACTTGTTCTAGGTAGCCTTTGCGTAGAATAACACTTGGTTGTGGTTGTGTGTGAGTCGTTCTAGGTAGCCTTTGCGTCGAATGACACTTGGTCGAAGTTGTGTGTAGGGATGCAAAAGTTTTTGGGTGTTCTGTAAGTTGATGAATAGCAAAAGGATTTACTTGGTTGCACAATGAAAAATTGGAAAATTTCTTTTTTGGTGTCTAGAAGTTTGGCTAAACTTCATTTTGGCGGCATGATTCAAGAGAGATTGATATTTACCCATTTCCACGGGGTAACTAGAGGTTTTTGAGGGTTTTACTGATCTATCAAGCTTTGTTAGCTAATTTGCATCGGCAACAACCTTTTCTCAGGCTATTTGCTCTTCTTTAGTTTTTTTTTTTGAAACTTTTAATGAGGGTTTGCGATCCTTCATCGGTCTTCCATGTTAACTTTTCGTGAATTTAACGCATCATTAGGAAACTGGTACATACTCTAAAGCGGCACAAGGATGAAGACGTTGTCAAGGGACAAAGCTATCAAGAGCCAGAAGGTAGTTTGCATTTATTTATCTGAGCTATTTTCACAAACGTGCACTGTTCTATACTGTGTCAGTGCTGCTTGTATCTTATGAATAATTTCCATAATGAGCTCATCTATTATGACGCTCTGGACGGTCGATGAAGTTACTACTTACTGATGTCACTGTATTTGAGTTCTTTTTTCTGCTGATTTTTCAAAGCTCTATTGTCATGCAAATAGTTGGAGGCTTACTTTATTCTCGCCCATCTTTTCGTGCTCTTTGGGACAAGGCCCTTGAGATCAGAATTGTATTGCAAAATCCATATACTAAGTCAAATAAGTTACCACAGGTGATTGTTTGTTGCTTTATAATTCCCATGCCTTCCAGTTTTCTCTGCCCATGTCTGTCCTTGAAAAACACTTCCTTTTCTAATTGATATCCGGCTTTAGATGGTTTTGTTTAAACCTGTCATTGTTCATCCTAGGAACCAATTAGATCATTGTTCTTGGAGTCCAACAAAGCAGTTTCCAGTGGATATTCGGATCTAATTGCATCTTCGAAGAACGCGATAGATTCACTAGTGCAATTGCAAGAGGCATGTTATTGAAACATCTTATTGTTTTGCTATTAAATTTTAACTTCTTTACTCTTGAGCTGTCAAATTGGTGTTGTATATTGATAGTTGGCCATATCTACAATGCAGCTCATTGACAATAATCCCTCAATTGCTCGAGCCTTTGAAGGTGAGTTTCAGATTGGTTGTGTTTTTTTGTGATAATACCCATTTAATGACAACACTTATCCCTTTATTCTGTAATCGGTAGTCACATGTAGACTCGACGAATCACTATACTACTCGAGGAAGCAAGGAAAATTTGGTGATAGTGCATGACCGCATGCTTAGCATTTGTTTTCTCGTGTTTCACTTTGAAGTAGTCGATTCTTTGCAATGCAAGGAATGGTATAGATGTAATGATCCTTATACGCTTATCAAGTGCTATCTTATCTATAAATGATTCATATAGGGTGTCAGGAGTTGTTCCATAGCATGTGATTCTTTAAATTCTATCTTTCAGGAGAACATGTGATTTCCTTGCTTCTATTGATTTAATCTTTAGCCGCGTTGATATATATGTGTCTTTGCACCCTCTTCCTGGTTCTTTCGATTTTGTTTTACATATTAGCTCTTTCAACCATCGTCCTCATGATGGTAGATGAGAAGATGGATGGTTGTGCTGTGACATGTTCCCTTTGGCTAGTGGGGTGATGTTGATTTTATTTTTTAGGGAAATTCTACAGTATATCATTGAATTTTTCGGTTTTCTACCTTGTATCCCTGTTTTTTCTAAAATTTAGGTGGTACCCCTGTACTCTCATACTTAGTCTGGAATGTAACCTTAATGATTAATTTTGTTAATATTTCCATTAAGTCCATCATTTTCCACAACCTTTCTTTAACCTATATTCTTAACCACCAACAATACCTCACCATCCTCCATAAGAGCCATTAGAAACCACTCTTAACAACCAAACAGCCTATATCGTCCACCACAAGATCTGCCTAGAACCAAAAACCCCTGCAAATTGGGGGAGATGAGTAGAGGATGAGGGGCTTGGCGTTGTGGTGGATATGAGAGGAGCAGTTGTTACCTGTTTATGGACATGTGCAGATGTGCTCATGGTGGTATTTAGGTTGGTGCTTGGCCAGAAGAGTGAAGGAGTTTGACAGGGGAAGGAAGTTGATGGTCATGTGAGGATGACGACCCATCTTGCTCCTCCATTGACCAATGGAAATTGGTGTTAGGTTACTTGGTAGGTGGTTTCAAGGGTGATTGAGTGGGGTAATGGATACTTTGCTTTTTTTATGGGTCAAAGTAAATTAGCAGACCGATTTCACGGTTTAGTTAACTTGGGGAGTAAGAAAGCGAGTTCAGGGGAATATGGTATGTTTAATAAAAAGTAGGGGTACAACGTAGAAAACCGGAAAACTTGGGAGGTGCATCATTGAATTTCCTTTTTTTTTCTTGTAGTTTTGATAGCGGAATTCTCTCTGTCGTTGTTCATCTCTGCTTGAGTAGATTTGGGATAATGAACGCAAGACCTATAAAGATCTAGCTGTTGCCCATTATGTAATATTGTTCTTGCCATGTCAAGGGTGTATGCTTTACTTTCTAGTTTCTACGAATATATAGTCTTACATATTAACAGTTTAACACATTGTTCTAGCTTTTTAGATAATGTTCTGGATTCTTTTCGTCTAAACTTTTGTTCATTTTTCTGTTTTGAATGAATGTTTTTAGAAGGTGGCCCTCAGTCATCTCTCGTTTCTAACGGCGAGTTAGAGAAAATGGATGTTGATCAGGAGTGGTTACAAATTTCCCAAATTCAATCAAGGTGATATACGAGTCCCATCAAAGAGTTTTATCTGTTTGCTTTTGGTTGTCATTTATAAATTTCTTTCGCATAATTATATCTAGTAGTTGTTTGTTACGGAAATCGTCAATTTCACGCAGAAAATAACTGGGTTGGTATTAGATCTGCATGTGTGCAATCTGTGGATTGTAGTTGCGGAATTGATTTTTGACGTGTTGTGCACAAGGTGACTGGTTGATGCTGATCTCAAACCCCTCAGATAGTCATTTTGTTTTTTTCTTGTGTTCTTAATGATCATAAACACCTCAGATACTCTTTACATTCTAAACTCAATCTTTGTTACAAAAACGTGGCTGATAATGCCCTTAAAATGCAATCGTGGTGACCTTGAAACCCTTTACAAAGCGGTTCTAATGCGTTGTCATGGCAAATTTGATATTGTGATCTTGCCTATGCATTTGAGAAGGATTTAAATTACACTTGGGATTCTGTTTGGATGAGATGACGTGCGTGCCAGCTAATAGCCTTTGGATTTTGTCTTTATTTTAGCTTAATTTTCACCTGCTGTTTGCAAAATAGGAGGTTTGAGACGAATCAAGCTGGTTCTTTTGGAAAATCCTGGCATAATGGAGAATTGTCTCCACACCCCTTTCATCAAGTTGGAAGTCCACAGCTCTTATTCGAACCTCAACGCATGATATCTAGGTCACATATTTGACGGCTAGAACCGCGTAAAAAACTTTCCTCCTGGAGTACCCGTGAAAAGTTTCATGTTTAAGGCTTTTGTATTGTTGTGATCGTTATGAGATAATAATTTCAAAACCAAGAAGACAATGGAGGAAAGTGTTGCTAATGAAGGGTGAAATGAGGAAAAGAGGGTCGAAGGTGCCTATCTCCTCCCTAGAGTAACGCGTTACCTCCACATGGAAGCAGTAGTGCCCCCATGAAGCCATGACCCATTATCCACCTTCCTCTACGATCTCTTACCTGCTGCTACCCTATCATTCCCTTACTAGTGATCAGCACTGTGGCCTGGACTCTCCAATACTACCTTGTGTACCCATGTCGGACACGCGGACATTTCATTTTAGACCAAAAATGATTTTTTCCCATAAAATAGCCGAATCCGAACCTTGTCGGATACTTCTAATTGATTCCGAGCAACATAGGTGATCGGTTATCTTTTCATTTGATAGATTTTGCTGAATTCTTGGGGCTATGTGGTATGTGTGTGTGCAGCTTGCTTTTGCAAGCATTGATTTATTTTCATCATCTAAGTTAGTCATGAAATTTATGTAGTGCTTTTTCTGCCTTTCTGTTACAGATTAGCATCCTTCAGAAACAAGTCGGTCGATAAATGGCAGAGAAAAGCTGATGTGCACAGTGGTGCTGCTGCAAAGAAAGCAAAATTACTGGCGTTTAACCAGGTACTGCATGTCTGGATTTTGACAGTGAAAGTGATTTGATATCCGATTGCAACATCATTAGTTCATTACCCCAGTTCTCTATATGGAGAGGTAAAGAGGTTTGGATGTGCACCTTACCCCTTTGCTTGAACACAGAGAGACTTTGCATCACACATATATTACTTCACACTTCACAATATAAGAAGGGCAAACATATCAATAAGTCAGTTTGCTTTATTCCATGAGATTCCAAAGCCGAAGAAAGTGAATTATTGGCTTCAGCTGAGATGGAAATAGAAACGGTTCAATTTGGATTGCGTTTTCTCTAATTTCTTTTTGAAACTTCCTTGTAGAATATAAGTGACCAAGTGGAAACATACATGAGGGATCCAAGTAAAATGATTAGGGGCATGCAAATGAGAAGAGAGACTGCCGATGTATTTGGCTCTGTAAGTTTTAACTTCATATCTCCTAAATATCATCAATCTTCGAAAATGAATTTGCATCCTTTGGGGTCTGATTAGTGTTCTTTGTATGGCAGGCTGCACAACAGGTTGACAGCGCCATTGAGGAGGTACACTGTTTTTTCACAGCGGACTATTATTTTTATTGTAATTCTCTCTTGATCGTTGTTAGGTGCAGTGCTGCATGTCCTTAAACTGAATGTACAGTCCAAGTTAAAGGGTCTCGCCAATTAAGTTGCAAGAGTTTTTTGGCCATCGACTTCTTTATATTCGCATAAACCTCTTTATTAGAATATGTCAATGCATGTATCAAGTAGTAAGAGACTTGGGGAACTGATTTGGGGGGTGTTTAAGTACAAAAAAGGAGGGGTATGGAGGGGAGGAGGAAGGATGGAAGGGAAAAGGAGGGGGTGGAAGTAGAGCTGATCGTTTGCGGGCTTGGGCCGGACACGGGCCGGGCCTAACCTATAAAAATGTGTCCGGCGGGCTTAATTTTCATGTCCGTGCCCGCTATGGCGGGCCTATTATAGTTGTCCATATCCGCCCATTACTAATTGGCGGGCTTGCCCGCGGGCTTACGGAATTTAAAACATAAAGAGCTGAAAGTCTTAAACATAAACGAAGCTGCTATAATACATAAAAAAAAGGCTGTTACAAAAACATAAAATAGGCCAAAATGTAAACTTTCATCAAATTATCACTGTATGCCAATTTGAGAGTATAAACTTAAATTATTTCTCATACATAATGTCTCAAGTTTTATAAATAAAAAGATTCAATGTCACATGAAGGCAGAAACATCTTCCTCGTCCATATCTTCGCCTTCATCGTCATCTAAGCCAAATGTATCACCATATCCAACCAAAAGTGAAGGACCTTCAAAGAAAAAAGAAATAATGAACAACGTAGAATAAGAAATCGTATTATATTTAGCGCTTGTTGAAAAACAAATATAAGAAAGTAATTTACCCGATGACAATTTTTTAGCTCGTAGCCAATCCTCATAACAAGCAAGGGCTTCAATAGAGGACTTTCCTAGAGACGCTCTCCATGGGTTGATCAATTTCTTACCCATACTAAATGCAGATTCTGAAGGGACAGTAGAGACGGGAATCGCCAAAATATCACGAGCCATACATGAGAGGTTTGGAAATCGGATAGAATTATTTTTCCAATATGGCAAAACATCAATATCTTCAACCCTCTCCTCTAAGTACAACTCTAGTTCTGACTTTTGGTAATCAGACTTCCTTTTCCTATTCATAAAGGCTATAAAACCTATCTCGTCTTGATCCATACCAGCACTAGTAGTGGCAGTATTAGTGCTACTAGTTGTAAAGTAAGAAGTGGAAATATGATCAGATGGCCCTTTATAATAATCAAACAATTCAATCAAAGTCCCCTTAATATGCTGAGCAATTTCCTTAGCGTATGTATCGCCAAACAACTGTTCATAACAATACTCAACCTTGTCCAATTTATAACGAGGGTCCAAGACGGCAGCACAAGAAAGCAATAGACTGTAATCTGACCAATATTTCTCAAATTTCGTTTCCATCTCCTCTACCATAGTATACAAAGAATTTAAGGGGTTTTTTGAAACCTCAGTCAATTTTTTGTGAATCTTCCATACCCCATTAAAATAAAGATTTGAAGTCGGACTCTTAGAGGCTGAAAACATGTTAGTGACGTCATAGAAAATTTTTAAAAAATCATGGAGCTCTGAAACTCGTTTCCACTCTTCCTCTGTGAGAGCAAAGCCTTTAATATCCCTATCCCGACCAACTACATGATCAACTACCTCTTTGTAGTAAAGAAAGCGATCAAGCATCAAGAAAGTGGAATTCCACCTGATAAGATTATCCCCACGCAACTTTTTTTTTGTATTCAAACGAAACATTGTTTCGGCTACACCAAAAAAATGTTTCTTCTTAGGGATTGAATGTTTCAAATGCTTGACTATACTTCTAATTTTTAACACCACATCATCAATCAAGCGTAGTCCAGCTTGTACAACAAGATTAATTATATGACAAGCACATCGAATGTGAAAAAATTCACCACCAAAGAACAAAACTTTCTTTCTTGATAGATCAGATTTGAGATAATCAATCATTGTATCATTATAGGATGCATTATCTACTGTGAAGCCTAAGACTTTACTATCAATTTTCCATTGTCCCAAACACAAGGCAATCTCATCAGCTAGAGATTGACCATCAAATGGTGGTGTCAAAGCTCCAAATTTAATTATTCTCTTCTGCAATTCCCAACTACTGTCAATCCAATGGGCAGTAATACACATATATTCATCATCAGTGTGCTCACTTCTCCAATTATCTGTGGTAAAACTAATTCTGCCACAAGTGTTTTGAAGTAGTTCAGCTACATCATGTTTTTCGTCCTTAAAATATTTCATAGCATCTCTTTTCAAAGTATGCCTACTTATTATATTAAACTGAGGACACATTGTCCTAATCATGTATTTGAACCCGGGTTCCTCACAAGTAGTAAAAGGATGCGCACCAGCTACAACATATATGCATATAGCTCTACGAACCTCTTCTAAATTAACAGACGGATTTTTCATAGACAACAATGTGCCACTACCAGTTTCAGTACCAGCTAAGCAATAGTTCCTAATGTCTTGATTAAATCGTTTAGGACAAGTTCGGATATGCCTTTTAAGATGAGATGTCCCACTGTTTTTATTAGCAGTTAAAACAGTAGAACAATAATAGCAAGTGGCTTTTACCGATTTATCAGGTAGTTCTTCTCTGGCCATATGTTGCCACACCTCTGACTTCAATTTCCTTCCCTTATCATTCACTGGTGGCCCCTTAGCATTACAAGGAAGTTCCTCTTCCTCATCCACCACGACTATTGGTGATTTTACGTTCCCCGGCGCCATTATACTACAAACAGAGACAACAGATAAAAGAAAACATAAACAACATTGAATTACATTATAATATTATAATACAAAACAATATTTCAAAAACTAAACAAATATACACAACACTGTAACATTTGCAGTACATGGTGAAGTAAACTGTAAAGATTGTTAACCCCCAAATTATTACCTCTGTTATTAATTATTATGAGACTATATATAATAGTAGAAATTTCATACACATCGCATGTATTTGACAACAATTATATCTGATTTCCAAATTTTGATTGAATTTAAGACAACACACAGTAAAATCGAATCACAAAACTAAAAATAAAAATCAATTTGATGCATAGAAATTAGAATACATACCTGATAGATCCGACGAACTGTGTAGTTTGACAAGATGCAATACTATATCTAAAGAAAGATTGGGATAATTAATTGAAAGATAGATTGGGAATTGAATTGATGAACCAAAAGTTGGAAAAGGAAGGGTTTGACAGTTTAGTAAATAAGGAATTAGGGATTAAGAGAAAATGAAGGTATTGGGCTGTTACTCTGTTAGGCAGTTGAGTCGTATGAAGAATGAAGGATACTTGAAGGGTTTTGACTTTTTTTTAGTGTTGTTAATTATATTATATTGATGTAGTGTATAAGCGGGCTTGACGGGCTGCCCATGGACAAATTTGTTTAGTCCGTACCCGTCCGTTAAAATAGCGGGCCAACTTGAACTTGTCCGTTAACCATTTTTTAAAATATTTTACGAGTCCAAGCCCGCTTCAATAGCGGGCTGGACGGGCCGGGCTGGACGGGTTGGCCCGGAGATGATCAGCTCTAGGTGGAAGGTGTGAGTTTCCCTCCAAATATTTCCTACTTTGGAAGCATTTGCCTGGTAGGATGGAAAAGGGATGGATCTATTTTCCCTCCCCTCCAACCCTCAACAATCTATTTTGCTAACCAAAGAAAGAACATTATCTCCGTTTATTTCCCTTTCCCTCCAACTTCTCCTATTCAAACATACCCTCAAGACCATGTGTAATAGTAAAGGAATTAACATTGGAACAATGGAACCTGTGTGGCTGTGCACTTAGTGCATTGTAAAGTGTCTGCTATTTGGTGAAGAGTCATTTTTGCGCACTAGGGTGAAGTGTTGAGTATTGTGTCAGACTATGTTTCTTGTCGAGGCGTGGCTCACAACAGCTTTTGTTTGTCCGTGATACTCCCCGTGACTACATTTCCTACTATAACCGTTGCCAGTTTTATGTTAATGCATGATTATAGGTTTGTCTTATGCAAAAACGTCTTTAAATTAAGACCTCCTTTTTGCCCCCCTGGTGTTTGTATTCGCCTGCTTTATATGATCCGAGTTTGATATGGATACCGAATATCTTGCTTTCACCTAGCCTCGAACTTCTTTAATCGGTACACTTTGTTCCTATACAAACGGTGCTTCCAACTGACTATGCTCTTGATTTCTTTCAAACTTTAGGCAAACCCTGAAGGTGATCCTGAGCTCCTGGACGACTCTGAATTGTACCATCAAATGCTTAATGAGTTTCTTGAATCGGTTAACAACACATCCTCCGGTAAATTATTTTTCATTTAGTCAATAGATTTTTCGTTTTGGTCTCTCGAGATCTGGGTTAACTTTCTCTAATTGATAAATAATTCACTTATTCATACAAGTCTATATAGTTAACTTCCACGATCTCACATATGAACCGACATTGCGTCATTTCATCTACAGAGGCAACATTTTACGCTCTGAAGAATAAACAACCAAAGAAAAGGAAAGTTGTTGATAGGCGAGCCTCCAAGAGCCGCAAGATAAGGTTGATTTCTTATGCAATCTTTCCTAGTTCATGATGGTAACATGGTATCACAAAGATCTATATGAGAGCACTCAGAGCAGTCTCAGTAGTTTCTTTATGCTACTGTCTCGTAATTCTATATATTTAGTGAAATCTTACATTTTCTATTCAATGTGTCAGGTATAACGTTCACGAGAAGATTGTCAATTTTATGGCTCCTCGACCAAAGGATATGCCCGAGATGGCCCCCAAGTTATTTCAGAATTTGTTTGGGCTGAGAACTCGAAATCGTCATCACCGCATAGAATGAATGCTTCTTCTGCTAATTTTAATCTGCATTGTAGTAATGATACCGATCACCGATTCAATTATAGGAATTTTTTTTTGGGATCCCGTACATGTAATGAAATTCAATTTATTTTGAGTTGGACAAGACCATACACTTGATTGTCTTTGGAGGTCCAAAATATAATCACCTTCTGTTTCATAAATGTTGACTTTGAAATGCCCAAAACTCGCTCAAGATTTCGTCTCGGCCTCGTAGGTACACAAAAAAGTGTCGAACTCTTGAAAAATCATGATTTTACCAATGACTAGTGTAGCTGGTAAAATAATTGAGGGTAGTATGTTGTGCTCTTGAGTTCTGACCAGTTCAAAGTTCAAAACTCATCGGTATACTAGTGTTTTGGTTCAAGTGTACTCGTCTTGTACGCATCTTGGTTGTAAACCAACGCCTGTTCAAATCCCCACTTTCTAAGTTCGACCTGCCCTGACCCGCCAAGAAAAACAAAAAGGAAAATAAAATTTTGCTTCGGCTTGGTCCAACCTAACCACAAGTCAATCTAGGGCCAGGCTTGAGCCATGCCATCCCTCCCACCCCAACCTAACCACGTGTCAATCTTATATTTTCCGTTTCATGCATCAGGTGTAACGTTCATGAGAAGATTGTCAATTTAACGCACCTCAATCGATGGATATCAAAGTTATTTCAGAATTTCTTTGACCGAGAACTCGAAATCATCATCATCAGCAGCGTCGAATAAATGCTTTTGGTTCGTGCTAAATTTTAATTTGCCTTGTAGGAATGATCACAAACCGAGCATCGCCAATTCAATTATACGAAAGTTTATTGGATCCCATACATGTAATGTAATACTTCTTTCAAATGTAGCCTTTGAAATGCTCAAAACTCGGCTTAATATTTGTCTGAGAGTCTCGTAGTATTGACACAGCGAAAGTAAAAGAAAAAATCGCTCTTTTTTTTTCGAGGGGAAAAAAATCATGATTTTATCCATAGCTAATAGTACAAAAATGACGCAAGGCATTAAATGATTCACGGTTCCTGCAAATATCGACTTGTTAGAACTTGAAAATTACCGAGAAAAAGAATTCAATCGGTTAGTAAATATTGGTCATGCTACAGTACTTCATAAGCAGAGAGCATTACATTTCTTCACTTGAACTCGACTACATTGAAATTTTTTTGATACAGAATCACAGAAGATTGAATCAACATAACTTGATCGCTTTCAGCTAAACATAATGCCAATGGCCAAGAGAGCAGACGCCCCCAAACAAGTACGTATATGATTCAATTGGGTCCACGCAAGGCAGTGACAACGACTTCCACCATCTCCGAAAATTACCCGAGGCCTCTAACATATTGGTCGAGGGTAGTGTTGAACAGCTCAGTCCTACAAGATTGCATACACATTTGCATAATTAGTAAATACCCAAAATCAAAATACATACTGAAAATGAGATTCTCTTAATGAAAATGAACTATATCTGATAATGAAAGCGTTAGAAGAGTTAGAAATCAACTCCATATTATGGGAAAATAGCTTTTCTTTTTCTAAGTCGGAACTTCCATGTATGATTCGCTGCACAGAAATCTGAGAGCACTAAAGCAAAATCTTACTAATTATTACACATGTGATTATGTGATTCTGTGACAAAGGTTTACACTGTTCTATGAAAATAGTGGGGGTACATAATTTTGGGAGAGAAGTTTTGGTAATAAAGATTTACTCTATATTCTTTGGCTCTAGATTACAATGAAAATGACGAAAAGTGATTCACTAAATTAGTTATACTTCTTTTTATTGTGACGTAGTAGTCCTTGAGCGCAATTCTCGACATAATTTTCAAAAGATGATCCAAGAAAGCTCTAAATGAGGTTAACACATGCATAATGTTAGTATCTCTTAGTCCCCAAAATCTCATATGAGACGGTATCATGATAATTATATCTTGGGATTGAACTATTTAGGGCTCGCTTGGAATGGAGTAATTATTAAGGGAGTAATAGAGGCTAAAATAAGAGGATGGAAGGAGATTGGTGGTTAGTGGTGGTTGTGGAGGATGGAAAGAGGTGGTGAGGGAGGAATTATTACCTCCGTATGGAGGTAATGCATTACTTGAGGGGGGAGGTGGGTAATTATTACTCCTTAATGAATAGACTAACACGCTATCTTCCTCCATTTCTATCTCCACCCTCCATCACTTTCCTCCATTTTCTAGTTCATTTAAGCTCTATTACTCCCTTAATAATTACTCCCATTCCAAGCGAGCCCTTAAGGACAGTCATTCCTTCTCACTTTTTTTCTTTGTTGTTTTCCGGTAGAGTTTTTAATCAAATGGGTTGGTCTTGCATTATATGAAAATAATCCCATTACTTGGGAATCTAATTGTTCATGGGCATTTAATAGATGAAACACGAGCAATTGAAGGATAGAACAAGATTGTTGGCCTTATTCAGGGGAAAGAATAGCAAGAGTTCTGAGAAGGCATAACACAACTTTATTAGCAGGAAGAAGGATGGCTACAAAATATGCATTCCTAAGCATTTGGCGAGATAAGAGATCACATCGTTCCTACTAATCGCACCAAGTTAATCGTGAAAGATAAAAAAGAACACCTTTTTCTTGTAGGATTGGTAGAAAACTTGGAAAAGTATGGATCCAGGTGTTCAAAGTAACAAAGTACTAAATCTGTGAAGTCAATCACTTACCGGATAGGAGTTCCAGGTGAGTAAAGAGGATTCTTGACTACGTATTCAACATACATGTTGTAAATATACTTCAGTGATTCACGTAGATCGCCAGTTCTAGGATTAGTGACCAGAATAAGCCGCAAATACAGACAGATAGGATATATATCAGAGTCGATGAAAGAAAATAGCTTGCATATAGAGAAATGTTACACGAAATTGTTATGCTAGACAGCTCCCGAGATCAAGATACAATGTCCATGTTATACATGCAAACACAGAAAAACAAGATATTGATCAACGAAGGTTTGTCCAAAAGCTGGTCCAAATTTGAGGTAGAGATAATCCCTTTGGTTAGATGGACAGATAAGGTAAGGAAAGTTAGGTAAGAACATAGTCCAATGGCCTCAACTATACCTCGAGCTAAGAACATAGTCCAATTGCCTCAACTATACCTCCTATGTCAGGGTAAGAAGGCCGTGTGTCATGATTCTAACCCCTGTGTTGGAAACGATATGCTATTTCTGGATGATCAATAATAAAATGCTTCGAGACTTGAACCAGCCATGTGCTACTTCGCAATATGCTCCAAGGTCAGCCATTAAGTCTTTGGTTTGAGACAAAAGAAAAAAAAAGGAGAGAATGGGAGATCTTTGCGTTTGTAGCAATGAGGAAGGAGTGGGATCGGAAGAAAAAATAACAAAAAAAGAGGGTAATCGATCCCTCAATAATCCTAAGTTGGAGATACATGAAAGGAAAACTCCTTTCAATTTAGAGGAAATTGATAGCTCCCACCTTTTCTATATCATTTTGTTAGAACTTCCACCTTTTCTAAGAGGATTTCAAAACTCCCACCTTTTCTGAACATTTCCTCTAAAACTCATACCAAAAACCCATTTTCACCCAAATAAATGTCATTCTTTTAGCAAAAATCATCACGATATATCTTTTTGTCGAAAACTAATGTTTGCTAGAATAAAAAAAAACATTTATGATTGATATGGACAAAAAAATGTCTCTTATTTTGGCAACAACTGGCTTTTGGTGGGACTTTTAGACGAAATGTTCAGAAAAGGTGGGAGTGGTGAAAAAAAAATTCGAGTAGGTGGCGAGTTTTGAAAAATCGCTAAGAAAAAGGAAAGTTGTCAAATTTCTCTTCTTTTTATTTTAAGTGTTGTCCATTATGAATCTGTCCTCTCCCCCTTCCCTTATCTCTGGCTTAGAATTGAGAGTAGTCCGTTCCTTTACCATTGGATTTGGTAATGTGAGAGATAATCTGGTAATCTAAAAGTAAATCAGGAGTCAAGCTAATCTAAAAGTAAATGTAAGATTTCCAAAGACACTGTTGCAAAATCATAAATACCAGGGTTACGGCTGGCAATTTGGAAATACTTGAACAAAGTAGCTGGAAAAACATTGAGGGTTAATGGTTGTCGTAAGCTTACAAGCCTAGTTTCAGAAACACGGAAAGCATTCAACAAGAGATCCCTCACAGTTGGATTCCTAATGCAAGAAAAAAAATCTGACTACTTTTGAACTCCTAAGACACGAAAGGATGCAACCATAGGAGCACAAATGACTAGAGAACAAAGTTGATCAAGTACAAAACAAAATCACAAAATTATTAGAAAAAAGAAACTCAAATTACAACCAAACAAAAACAGCAATTGGATTGTGAGAACCAAAAGGTCTAGAATATAAGTGAATGCAACATACCTTTATTCCAGATGGCGTCTCCATGAAACTAAGCTTATAAGTATTGGTGCGGAAACTATGAAACGAGCACCCCTGGCCTGGCAATTGCGGCACCCCAAGGTTGACCTTTTCCGCACTGCCTCGACATCAGAAATGTAAACATCGAATGTTCTATTTATTCCACCTTACATTCAACAAAATGCAACTTATGCAATTTGGTCAAGGATTGGTGATCTAGATGATATTCAAGTTGCACGAAATTGGTCAAAATATCAATACGAAAAGAACATATTATTTGCAATCTTGTAGCTTAATTTGATCGTGTTTCTTTAAATTGCACGGAGTTACGTGTTGCACTGATTTATCCTTTCCCAAGTTTCAGCTATATTACTCTATCTCTTCAAAATTACCTCACATAACCAACACTGGACACACGAACATGGTTATGATACTTGGACACTTCACTTCAAGCCAAAAATATGAGTTTTTATAAAATATGAGTCGGACGCTTTCTAACCAAGGTTGGGTAACAAAAATTCCAGTGTAGGTTATGCTAATAAAACTTTAGGCATTGTCGGAGAGCGATACAATATAAGTGAATGTGGACAAACTATCTCCTCTCCAAATTCCAGTGGAATCAAAGACTAGTCATCAAATTTACACTTTCTAGTTTCTACACAACACCGAAAGAAGATTACACTTTCTGAATTGGAATTCATCTTCATCCATCAAGTTTCCATTATACAGCTCTGGACACTTCTATAGTCAAACAAATCACACCTCCACCATCAAAAGCTCAACAAATAACCCACCGTCAAAAAACCAAAAAGATCAAAACTTCAACAAGTTTGATCTATTCGATTCGTGCTAACCCATATATACAATATCCTAGGCACATCTTATGACACATCACATTAGTCCATCAATCACCAATGAATTCCTGCAACCTACCAAATCATACACCCACCATACAAAAATCATAAGGGTGTGTTTGGATTGAGGAATTTGGAGGGAAAAGAAAGGGAGGGAGAATAGGGGATTTAAAATCCCTTGTTTAGATAACAAATGAGGGTGGAGGGAAATGGAGGGGAAGAGATTTGGAGGGATCCAATTTCCCCCCTCCAAGCCTAATCAAAATCTTTTCTTAATAGGCAAGATTTTGAGGGAAATTGTATCCAAACAACCACATTCCATTCTCCCCTCCCCTCCCATTCTCTCCCTTTCAATTCCCTCCTTCCCCCTCCCCTCCCTTTCCCTCCACTTTTGCTATCCAAACACACCCTAAGGGTGTGTTTGGATAGCAAAAGTGGAGGGAAAGGGAGGGGAGGAGGAAAGAGAGAAGAGAAAGGGGAGGGGGAATGGGAAGTGGGTGTTTGGATACAATTTCCCTCCAAATCTTGCCTACTATGGAGAGATTTTGATTTGCCTTGAAGGAGGGAAAATGGATCCCTTAAAATCTTTCCCCCTTCATTTTCCTCCACCCTTATTTGCTATCCAAATAAGGAATTTTAAATACCCTACTCTCCTTCCCTTTCTTTTCCCTTCAAATCTCTCAATCCAAACACGCCCTAAAAGATCAAAACTTTGCCTAATTGATTCATTCTAACCACATATACCATATTCTAGCCACATTTTGCGACAAATCGTATCAATCACAACAACAACATTACCCGAGTACCTCAATGGCTCCCGCAAATTACAGGATAAGGGGAGTCGGATGTACACAAAGAGACTGTTTCCGAAACCAATAAACTCAAACAAATTAACAAATCCAAAATCAGGAAAACGTTAAAAAAGTTGATTATTACCAAGTGGGGTCCATCTTAGCAAGAAGAGATTTGAGGAAAAGAGCAAACCAAACATAAGTTTGTGATCTTGTTGAGGATCTAAAGTATGAAGATGACGATTCCATTCCTCGTAAAGCAAACAAACACCATTTCTATTGAAGATATAAATCATATGTGCATTGTTTCACGATGTCTTTATTCACTTTGGTGGTGATGGGTTTATCTCTGTTCCTCCAAAAAACTGCATCTTTCAACCTTACTTCTAATAATAATAATAATAATCAAACTAAAACAAGAAATTATTGTTGCACTTTGATCACTATTTATAACCCAATTTGTAGTTTTTATAATCGAAATCAGAATTCAGATGAGGTGATGATTTAGAATTTCGGACGGATTTAGGAGACTCTCACTGGCTTTCTAGTTTCTACAATAAGGTCGGAGATTTTTTTTTTCTACAATCGGCTTGGCTTCGGGTCGAATTATTTCGAGATATATTTAGGACTCGGAGTGATAATGAGACGAGACAGTTTGCGACAACTCAAGATCGGCTCAAAAGCTTAACGAGTCAAGCCAAGCAAGCCCGGGCTCGACTCGAAAAGCTCACAAAATGAAGCGGTTCGAACTATGTGATTAGATAAGATATTGTTCATGTTGTATAAAAATATTATATTATGATTATATCTTTGTATCATACCTATCAAATGTCCACTAATTTGTCAAATATTTTTAACAATCAATCAATCATCAATCATCTATCTATCTATCTATCTATCTATCTATCTATCTATCTATCTATCTATCTATCTATCTATCTATCTATCTATCTATATTAATCTATCTATCTATATTAATCTATCTATCTATCTATCTATCTATCTATATTAATAAAGGAAGTTTTTTTCGATCGTTTATAGAGAGTCCAGGTTCCCTGAACGACTTTCGACCAATGAAATAAAAGATAATATCTAAATTAATACTTCCTCCATTCAACTCCACTCTACCACTTTGCTTTTTCACGTTCGCCAACGCGTGTTTTACGCGGTAAATATCGTTAGCTACGTATTTGCAAAAATTATAAAAATTAGATATTTTTAATGTACTCGTAAAGACGGATCAAACAAGATCCCACATGAATATATTTTCACTTATATATTGAGAGAAAATCGAGATTGAATGTGCATTTGTGAATAGTGTAAAAAATAGAAATAGGTAGAGTGGAGTTGAATGGAGGAAGTAATTATTAAAATACGATATGGAACCATCAATTAATTAATACGGAATCAATATCTATAATGAAAGATTTTCGAGCAATCAATATTGTTAATGTTATACTCCCTCCTATCCATGGTTTTTTTCCCCTTTGAAGTGGGCACGGGGATTAAGGGTGGGAGTATAATATTGATAAATATATGAGTGAAGTTTGGTAATTGGAGAGAGGTATGAATAATTATGATTAAATATTAATAAAGGTGATGGGTGGGGTTTGGTTATTGGAGAGAGGTATGAATAATTAGAATTAAATATTAATAAAGTATATAGTGGGGTTTGGTGAGTGGAAAGAGGTAAGAATATAATATTAATAAAAACTTTCTAAACCATCTAATACAATTTGGTGAGTGGAAAGAGGTAAGAATTAAACTTTCTAAAGTGGAAAGAGGAAAGAGGTAAGAATATAATAGCAAGTAGACATGGAAAAATTGACCCGCTCCAAATAACCCGACCTGAATAACTCGGCCTGATACCTGACCTCAAGACCCGAGATTGACTCGAATCTAAATCAACCTGACTCGAATATTTACTGTTGCACACTGATTATTATCTATAAATAATTTGATAATAGTTAACCCAAAAATAACCCGAATCCGAAATGAACCTGCCCCAACCCCGAATTCAAGCCGAAGTCTGTAACACCGAAATTAATCCGACTCGACCCAACCCAACCCAACCCCAATCCGATTAACCCGTTTGATAGGTCTAAATTGGCCCCTAAAAAAAACAAGGGCTTCACTTTCGAGTTCACAATCATCATATTAAACGTTATGAACATCTAACAACTCAAAAGAGTCGAAGTAGCATCCATTGTTTTGTTATTAAAAGGAGGTTTATCAGAGGTTTTAAGCAGCAACTTCCGCCATTTTCTCTTTTCTTTCTCTCACCTAATATTCTAAGTTCAACCCTAATCAGTAATCATTCTACTTTCTATTTGATTTTAATTAATTTTTGTTTGCTATAAATTAGGTTTTTTTTTAATTAATTACAATTAGCAGGATTGCGATATGGTACTGAAGCGAGCTCGGGTAAGCGAAAGCGAAAGCGAAAGCGATAGGGAGATGAGTTACAAGAAAACGAGTTTTTGAATGAGGTACTAATTTTAAGGAATTATTATTGTAATTATGACAGTTTTGGATGGTTGAGTGAGTTGTTATTTGATATTTTGATTGATTTTTGATTTTGTAGGTTAGTGAAGAAGATGAGGAATTAGGTGCCGATGATGGTAGTTACGAGGACGGGAGCGGTAGCGAAAGCGGTGAGGGTGAAAGTAGTGGGGAAGACGAAGAAGAAGAAGATGATGAGGATGGGGACGGGGACGAGGACGAGGATGAGGATGGCGAGGGTAGGGAATTTGTGATACCGAAAGACGATGAGATGGAGGAACTTGAGAAAGAGTATCGGGATCTTCAAAATAGGGAGGAGTATGTTTTGTTTTGTTCAAGTTTTGATTTTTAGTGTGGAAATTAATTTGTTTTGATTATTAGATATATATGAGGAAATTGTTGATAGAAAAATTTCATTGTTCGTACTATTTCGTGTGTGTTTGTTTTAGTTATGATTGTTCAACCCCGAGATTGATAGACTGTAAAAGACTAGAAACTGAGTTGATTTGGGGTGGAGAATAATAGAATATCACCTACGATTCTAGTAGAGAATAATAGAAATGGAAATAGAAGTGTTGAAGGAAGATGGTGGAAGTGTTTTGTTTTTATTGACCAAATATTTTTTGGATAGCTACATGAAATGGTGCAAGTAAGCTTATAAATGAAAGCTAGGGATAGAAGGGTACTATAAGAAAGTAAGAAAATAACAAAAATGCAAATTAACTTATATGACTAGTTTGCTGTGTATCAGTAGCCTTCGCGTAGAATGCCACTTGGTTGAAGATGTGTGTGGGTCGTTCTAGGTAGCCTTTGCATAGAATGCCACTTGGTTGAAGTTGTGTGAGGGTTGTTCACTTGTTCTAGGTAGCCTTTGCGTAGACTAACACTTGGTTGAAGATGTGTGTGGTTCGTTCTAGATAGCCTTTGCGTAGAATGCCACTTGGCTGAAGTTGTGTGAAGGTTGTTCACTTGTTCTAGGTAGCCTTTGCGTAGACTAACACTTGGTTGAAGATGTGTGTGGGTCATTCTAGATAGCCTTTGCGTCGAATGACACTTGGTTGAAGTTGTGTGTAGAGATGCAAAAGTTATTTGGTGCTCTGTAAGTTAATGAATAGCAAAAGGACTTATTTGGTTGCACAATGAAAAGTTGGAAAATTTCTGTTTTGGTATCTTGAAGTTTTGCTAAATTTCACTTTGGTCGCATGATTCAAGAGAGATTGATATTTACCCATTTCCACAGGGTAACTAGAGGTTTTTGACGGTTTTACAGGCTATCAAACTTTGTTAGCTAATTTGCATGAGCAACAACCTTTGGCTAGCTATTTGATCTTTTTTTAGTTTTTTTGAAACTTAGGGTTTGCGATCCTTATCGTCTTCCATTTTAACTTTTCGTGATTTTAATGCATCATTAGGAAACTGGTACATACTCTCAAGCGGCACAAGGATGAAGACGTTGTCAAGGGACAAAGCTATCAAGAGCCGTAAGGTAGTTTGCATTTATTTATCTCGAGCTATTTTCCAAACGTGCACTTTGCTCTATCTTGTCGATCTTGCTTGTATCTTATGAATAATTTCCATAATGAGCTCATCTATTATGACGCTCAAATCTGTGTGCTCTTTGTCACCGTTTGTTCTTGCCGATTTGTGCCCTTGTGGCTTATTTGCAACTTTTCGTTTAGTTTGGAATCAATGAATCGATTTTTTGTAATTACTTTGGACGGTCGACGAAGTTACTACTTATCAAGTCACTTTGCATATATGTGAATTCTTTTTTCTGCTGATTTTTCAAAGCTCTATTGTCATGCTAGTAGTTTGAGGCTTACTTTATTCTGCCCATCTTTTCAGGCTCTTTGGGACAAGGCCCTTGAGATCAGAATTGTATTGCAAAATCCATATACTAAGTCAAATAAACTACCACAGGTGATTGTTTGTTTCTTTATAATTCTCGCGCCTTCCAGTTTTCTCTGCCCATGTCTGTCCTTGAAAAACACTTCCTTTTCTAATTGATATCCGGCTTTAGATGGTTTTGTTTAAACCTGTCATTGTTCATCCTAGGAACCAATTAGATCATTGTTCTTGGAGTCCGACAAAGCAGTTTCCAGTGGATATTCGGATCTAATTGCATCTTCGAAGAACGCGATAGATTCACTAGTGCAATTGCAAGAGGCATGTTATTGAAACATCTTATTGTTTTGTTATTAAATTTTAACTTCTTTACTCTTGAGCTGTCAAATTGGTGTTGTATATTGATAGTTGGCCATATCTACAATGCAGGCTCTACTTGACAATAATCCCTCAATTGCTCGAGCCTTTGAAGGTGAGTTTCAGATTGCTTGTGTTTTTTTGTGATAATACCCATTTAATGACAACACTTATCCCTTTATTCTGTAGTTAGTAGTCACATGTAGACTCGACGAATCATTACACTACCGAGGAAGCAAGGAAAATTTGGTGATAGTGCATGACCGCATGCTTAGCATTTGTTTTCTCGTGGTTCACTTTGAAGTAGTCAGTTGCTTTGAAATGCATGGAATAGTATAGATGTAATGATCCGTATACGCTTATCAAGTGCTATCTTATCTATAAATGATTCATATAGGGTGTCAGGAGTTGTTCCATAGCATGCGATTCTTTACATTCTATCTTTCAGGAGAGCATGCGATTTCCTTGTTTCTATTGATTTAATCTTTAGCCGCGTTGATGTATATGTGTCATTGCACCCTCTTCCTGGTTCTTTCAATTTTGTATTACATATTAGCTCTTTCAACCATCGTCCTCATGATGGTAGATTAGAAGGTGGATGGTTGTGCTGTGCCATGTTCCCTTTGGCTAGTGCGGTGATATTGATTTTATTTTTTAGGGAAATTCTACAGTATATCATTGAGTTTTTCGGTTTTCTACCTTGTACCCCTGTTTTTTCTAAAATTTAGGTGGTACCCCTATACTCTCATACTTAGTCTGGAATGTAACCTTAATGATTAATTTCGTTAATGTTTCCATTAAGTCCATCATTTTCCACAACCTTTCTTTAACCTATATTCTTAACCACCAACAATACCTCACCATCCTCCATAAGAGCCATTAGAAACCACTCTTAACAACCAAACAGCCTATATCATCCACCACAAGATCTGCCTAGAACCAAAAACCCCTGCAAATTGGGGGAGATGAGTAGAGGACGAGGGGCTTGGCGTTGTGGTGGATATGAGAGGAGCAGTTGTTACCTGTTTATGGACATGTGCTCATGGTGGTATTTAGGTTGGTGCTTGGCCAGAAAAGTGAAGGAGTTTGACAGGGGAAGGAAGATGATAGTCATGTGAGGATGACGACCCATCTTGCTCCTCCATTGACCAATGGAAACTGGTGTTACGTCACTTAGTAGGTGGTTTTCAAGGGTGATTGAGTGGGGTAATGGATACTTTACTTTTTTTTTATGGGTCAAAGTAAATTAGCAGACCGATTTCACGGTTTAGTTAACTTGGGGACTAAGAAAGCGAGTTCAGGGGAATATGGTATGTTTAATAAAAAGTAGGGGTACAACGTAGAAAACCGGAAAACTTGGGGGGTGCATCATTGAGTTTCCTTTTTTTCTTTTTCTTGTAGTTTTGATAGCGGAATTCTCTCTGTCATAGTTCATCTCTGCTTGAGTAGATTTGGGATAATGAACGCAAGACCTATAAAGATCTAGCTTGTTGCCCATTATGTAATATTGTTCTTGCCATCTTTGTCAAGGTGTATGCTTTACTTTCTAGTTTCTACGAATATATACGATCTTACATATTAACATTTAATACATTGTTCTAGCTTTTTAGATAATGTTCCCGGATTCTTTTAAATCGAACTTTTGTTCATTTTTCTGTTTTGAATGAATGTTTTTAGAAGGTGGCCCTCAGTCATCTCTCGTTTCTAACGGCGAGTTAGAGAAAATCGATGTTGATCAGGAGTGGTTACAAATTTCCCAAATTCAATCAAGGTGATATACGAGTCCCATCAAAGAGTTTTATCTGTTTGCTTTTGGTTGTCATTTATAAATTTCTTTCGCATAATTATATGTAGTAGTTGTTTGTTACGGAAATCGTCATTCAATTTCACACAGAAAATAACTGGGTTGGTATTAGATCTGCATGTGTGCAATCTGTGGATTGTAGTTGCAGACTTGATTTTTGACGTGTTGTGCACAAGGTGACTGGTTGGTGCTGATCTCAAACCCCTCAGATAGTCATTTTGTTTTTTACTTGTGTTCTTAATGATCACAAACACCTCAGATACTCTTTACATTCTTAACTCAATCTTTGTTACAAAAACGTGGCTGATAATGCCCTTAAAATGCAATCGTGGTGACCTTGAAACCCTTTACAAAGCGGTTCCAATACGTTGTCATGGCAAATTTGATATCGTGATCTTGCCTATGCATTTGAGAAGGATTTAAGTTACACTTGGGATTCTGTTTGGATGAGATGACGTGCGTGCCAGCTAATAGCCTTTGGATTTCGTCTTTATTTTAGCTTAATTTTCACCTGCTGTTTGCAAAATAGGAGGTTTGAGACGAACTGAAGCTGGTTCTTTTGGAAAATTCTAGCATAATGGTGAATTGTCTCCACACCCCTTTCATCAAGTTGGAAGTCCACATCTCTTATTCGAACCTCAACGCATGATATCTAGTCACATATTTGACGGCTAGAACCGCATAAAAAACATTCCTCCTAGAGTACCCGTGAGAAGTTTCATGTTTAAGGCTTTTGCATTGTTGTGATCGTTATGAGATAATAATTTCAAAACCAAGAAGACAATGGAGGAAAGTGTTGCTAATGAAGGGTGAAATGAGGAAAAGAGGGTCGAAGGTGCCTATCTCCTCCCTAGGGTAACGAGTTACCTCCACATGGAAGCAGTAGTGCCCCCATGAAGCCATGACCCATTATCCAGCCTCCTCTACAATCTCTTACCTGCTGCTACCCTATCATTCCCTTACTAGTGATCAGCACTGTGGCCTGGACTCTCATTCCCTAAACCCTATCATTCCCTTGTGTACCTATGTCGGACACGCGGACATTTAATTTTAGACCAAAAATGATTTTTTTCCATAAAATAGCCGAATCCGACCCTTGTCGGATACTTCTAATCAAGTCCGAGCAACGTAGGTGATCGGTTATCTTTTCATTTGATAGATTTTGCTGAACTCTTGGGGCTATGTGGTATGTGTGTGTGCAGCTTGCTTTTGCAAGCATTGATTTATTTTCATAATCTAAGTTAGTCATGAAATTTATGTAGTGCTTTTTCTGCCTTTCTGTTACAGATTAGCATCCTTCAGAAACAAGTCGGTTGATAAATGGCAGAGAAAAGCTGATGTGCACGCATGGGTGCTGCCGCAAAGAAAGCAAAATTATCAAGGCGTTTAACTGTGCATCGCATGTCCGCATTTTGACAAAGTGAAAGTGATTTGATATCCAATTGCAACATCATTACCCCAGTGCCCCATATGGAGAGGGAAAGAGGTTTGGATGTGCACCTTACCCCTTTGCTTGAACACAGAGAGACTTTGCATCACACATATATATTACTTCACAATATAAGAAGGGCAAACATATCAATAAGTCAGTTTGCTTATTCCATGAGATTCCAAAGCCGAAGTGATAGATGAACCATCTCAACCAAAACCTTAAGGTGATGGTTGAGGCCCAACTATTATATTTGTTCCTATTACGAAGAAAGTGAATCATTGGCTTCAGCTGAAATGGAAATAGAAACAGTTCAATTTGGATTGCGTTTTCTCTAATTTCTTTTTGAAACTTCCTTTGTAGAATATAAGTGACCAAGTGGAAACATACATGAGGGATCCAAGTAAAATGATTAGGGGCATGCAAATGAGAAGAGAGACTGCCGATGTATTTGGCTCTGTAAGTTTTCACTTTATTTCTCCTAAATATCATCAATCTTCAAAAACGAATTTGCATCCTTTGGGATCTGATTAGTGTTCTTTGTCCTGCAGGCGCACAAAGAGTTGACAAAGACCACCGAGGAGGTACACTGTTTTTTCACAGCAGACTATTTTTTTTTATTGTAATTTCTCTCTTGGCCGTTGTTAGGGCAAAGTCTTTGCATGTCCTTAAACTGAATGTACAGTCCAAGTTAAAGGGTCTCACCAATTAAGTTGCAAGAGTTTTTTGGCCATCGACTTCTTGGTATTTGCATAAACCTCTTTATTAGAATATGTCAATGCATGTATCAAGTAGTAAGAGACTTGGGGAAGTGATTTGGGGGGTGTTTAGGTACAAAAAAGGAGGGGTATGGAAGGGAAAGGGAGGGGGTGGAAGGTGTGAGTTTTCCTCCAAATATTTCCTCCTTTGGAAGCATTTGCCTGGTAGGATGGAAAAGGGATGGATCTATTTTCCCTCCCCTCCAACCCTCAACAATCTATTTTGCTAACCAAAGAAAGAACATTATCTCCGTTTATTTCCCTTTCCTCCAACTTCTCCTATTCAAACATACCCTCAAGACCATGTGTAATAGTAAAGGAATTAACATTGGAACAATGGAACCTGTGTGGCTGTGTGGCTGTGCACTTAGTGCATTGTAAAGTGTCTGCTATTTGGTGAAGAGTCATTTTTGCGCACTAGGGTGAAGTGTTGAGTATTGTGTGAGACTATGTTTCTTGTCGAGGCGTGGCTCACAACAGCTTTTGTTTGTCCGTGATACTCCCCGTGACTACATTTCCTACTATAACCGTTGCCAGTTTTATGTTAATGCATGATTATAGGTTTGTCTTATGCAAAAACGTCTTTAAATTAAGACCTCCTTTTTGCCCCCTGGTGTTTGTATTCGTCTGTTTATATGATCCGAGTTTGATATGGATACTTGAATATCTTGCTTTCACCTAGCTCGAACTTCTTTAACTGGTACACTGTTCCTATACAAACGGTGCTTCCAACTGACTATGCTCTTGATTTCTTTCAAACTTTAGGCAAACCCTGAAGGTGATCCTGAGCTCCTGGACGACTCTAAATTGTACCATCAAATGCTTAATGAGTTTCTTGAATCGGTTAACAACACATCCTCCGGTAAATTATTTTTCATTTAGTCAATAGATTTTTCGTTTTGGTCTCTCGAGATCTGGGTTAACTTTCTCTAATTGATAAATAATTCACTTATTCATACAAGTCTATATAGTTAACTTCCATGATCTCACATATGAACCGACATTGCGTCATTTCATCTACAGAGGCAACATTTTACGCTCTGAAGAATAAACAACCAAAGAAAAGGAAAGTTGTTGATAGGCGAGCCTCCAAGAGCCGCAAGATAAGGTTGATTTCTTATGCAATCTTTCCTAGTTCATGATGGTAACATGGTATCACAAAGATCTATATGAGAGCACTCAGAGCAGTCTCAGTAGTTTCTTTATGCTACTGTCTCGTAATTCTATATATTTAGTGAAATCTTACATTTTCTATTCAATGTGTCAGGTATAACGTTCACGAGAAGATTGTCAATTTTATGGCTCCTCGACCAGTGGATATGCCTGAGATGGCCCCCAAGTTATTTCAGAATTTGTTTGGGCTGAGAACTCAGAAATCGTCATCAGCCGCATAGAATGAATGCTGTTCCTGCTAATTTTAATTTGCATTGTAGTAATGATACCGATCACCGATTCAATTATAGGAATTTTTTTTTGGGATCCCGTACATGTAATGAAATTCAATTTATTTTGAGTTGGACAGTACCATACACTTGATTGTGCTGGAGGTCCAAAATATAATCACCTTCTGTTTCATAAATGTTGACTTTGAAATGCCCAAAACTCGCTCAAGATTTCGTCTCGGCCTCGTAGGTACACAGCGAGTGTCGAACTCTTGAAAAATCATGATTTTACCAATGACTAGTGTAGCTGGTAAAATAATTGAGGGTAGTATGTTGTGCTCTTGAGTTCTGACCAGTTCAAAGTTCAAAACTCATCGGTATACTAGTGTTTTGGTTCAAGTGTACTCGTCTTGTACGCATCTTGGTTGTAAACCAACGCTGGTTCAGCGTCCCACTTTCTAAGTTCGACCTGCCCTGACCCGCCAAGAAAAACAAAAAGGAAAATAAAATTTTGCTTCGGCTTGGTCCAACCTAACCACAAGTCAATCTAGGGCCAGGCTTGAGCCATGCCATCCCTCCCACCCCAACCTAACCACGTGTCAATCTTATATTTTCCGTTTCATGCATCAGGTGTAACGTTCATGAGAAGATTGTCAATTTAACGCACCTCAATCGATGGATATCAAAGTTATTTTAGAATTTCTTTGGACTGAGAACTCGGAAATCATCATCATCAGCAGCGTCGAATAAATGCTTTTGGTTCGTGCTAAATTTTAATTTGCCTTGTAGGAATGATCACAAACCGAGCATCGCCAATTCAATTATACGAAAGTTTATTGGATCCCATACATGTAATGTAATACTTCTTTCAAATGTAGCCTTTGAAATGCTCAAAACTCGGCTTAATATTTGTCTGAGAGTCTCGTAGTATTGACACAGCGAAAGTAAAAGAAAAAATCGCTCTTTTTTTTTCGAGGGGAAAAAAATCATGATTTTATCCATAGCTAATAGTACAAAAATGACGCAAGGCATTAAATGATTCACGGTTCCTGCAAATATCGACTTGTTAGAACTTGAAAATTACCGAGAAAAAGAATTCAATCGGTTAGTAAATATTGGTCATGCTACAGTACTTCATAAGCAGAGAGCATTACATTTCTTCACTTGAACTCGACTACATTGAAATTTTTTTGATACAGAATCACAGAAGATTGAATCAACATAACTTGATCGCTTTCAGCTAAACATAATGCCAATGGCCAAGAGAGCAGACGCCCCCAAACAAGTACGTATATGATTCAATTGGGTCCACGCAAGGCAGTGACAACGACTTCCACCATCTCCGAAAATTACCCGAGGCCTCTAACATATTGGTCGAGGGTAGTGTTGAACAGCTCAGTCCTACAAGATTGCATACACATTTGCATAATTAGTAAATACCCAAAATCAAAATACATACTGAAAATGAGATTCTCTTAATGAAAATGAACTATATCTGATAATGAAAGCGTTAGAAGAGTTAGAAATCAACTCCATATTATGGGAAAATAGCTTTTCTTTTTCTAAGTCGGAACTTCCATGTATGATTCGCCACGTAAAATCTGAGAGCACTAAAGCAAAATCTTACTAATTATTACACATGTGATTATGTGATTCTGTGACAAAGGTTTACACTGTTCTATGAAAATAGTGGGGGTACATAATTTTGGGAGAGAAGTTTTGGTAATAAAGATTTACTCTATATTCTTTGGCTCTAGATTACAATGAAAATGACGAAAAGTGATTCACTAAATTAGTTATACTTCTTTTTATTGTGACGTAGTAGTCCTTGAGCGCAATTCTCGACATAATTTTCAGTATGATCCAAGAAAGCTCTAAATGAGGTTAACACATGCATAATGTTAGTATCTCTTAGTCCCCAAAATCTCATATGAGACGGTATCATGATAATTATATCTTGGGATTGAACTATTTAGGGCTCGCTTGGAATGGAGTAATTATTAAGGGAGTAATAGAGGCTAAAATAAGAGGATGGAAGGAGATTGGTGGTTAGTGGTGGTTGTGGAGGATGGAAAGAGGTGGTGAGGGAGGAATTATTACCTCCGTATGGAGGTAATGCATTACTTGAGGGGGGAGGTGGGTAATTATTACTCCTTAATGAATAGACTAACACGCTATCTTCCTCCATTTCTATCTCCACCCTCCATCACTTTCCTCCATTTTCTAGTTCATTTAAGCTCTATTACTCCCTTAATAATTACTCCCATTCCAAGCGAGCCCTTAAGGACAGTCATTCCTTCTCAGCTGTTTTCTTTGTTGTTTTCCGGTAGAGTTTTTAATCAAATGGGTTGGTCTTGCATTATATGAAAATAATCCCATTACTTGGGAATCTAATTGTTCATGGGCATTTAATAGATGAAACACGAGCAATTGAAGGATAGAACAAGATTGTTGGCCTTATTCAGGGGAAAGAATAGCAAGAGTTCTGAGAAGGCATAACACAACTTTATTAGCAGGAAGAAGGATGGCTACAAAATATGCATTCCTAAGCATTTGGCGAGATAAGAGATCACATCGTTCCTACTAATCGCACCAAGTTAATCGTGAAAGATAAAAAAGAACACCTTTTTCTTGTAGGATTGGTAGAAAACTTGGAAAAGTATGGATCCAGGTGTTCAAAGTAACAAAGTACTAAATCTGTGAAGTCAATCACTTACCGGATAGGAGTTCCAGGTGAGTAAAGAGGATTCTTGACTACGTATTCAACATACATGTTGTAAATATACTTCAGTGATTCACGTAGATCGCCAGTTCTAGGATTAGTGACCAGAATAAGCTGCAAATACAGAGACAGATAGGATATATATCAGAGTCGATGAAAGAAAATAGCTTGCATATAGAGAAATGTTACACGAAATTGTTATGCTAGACAGCTCCCGAGATCAAGATACAATGTCCATGTTATACATGCAAACACAGAAAAACAAGATATTGATCAACGAAGGTTTGTCCAAAAGCTGGTCCAAATTTGAGGTAGAGATAATCCCTTTGGTTAGATGGACAGATAAGGTAAGGAAAGTTAGGTAAGAACATAGTCCAATGGCCTCAACTATACCTCGAGCTAAGAACATAGTCCAATTGCCTCAACTATACCTCCTATGTCAGGGTAAGAAGGCCGTGTGTACAGATTCTAACCCCTGTGTTGGAAACGATATGCTATTTCTGGATGATCAATAATAAAATGCTTCGAGACTTGAACCAGCCATGTGCTACTTCGCAATATGCTCCAAGGTCAGCCATTAAGTCTTTGGTTTGAGACAAAAGAAAAAAAAAGGAGAGAATGGGAGATCTTTGCGTTTGTAGCAATGAGGAAGGAGTGGGATCGGAAGAAAAAATAACAAAAAAAGAGGGTAATCGATCCCTCAATAATCCTAAGTTGGAGATACATGAAAGGAAAACTCCTTTCAATTTAGAGGAAATTGATAGCTCCCACCTTTTCTATATCATTTTGTTAGAACTTCCACCTTTTCTAAGAGGATTTCAAAACTCCCACCTTTTCTGAACATTTCCTCTAAAACTCATACCAAAAACCCATTTTCACCCAAATAAATGTCATTCTTTTAGCAAAAATCATCACGATATATCTTTTTGTCGAAAACTAATGTTTGCTAGAATAAAAAAAAACATTTATGATTGATATGGACAAAAAAATGTCTCTTATTTTGGCAACAACTGGCTTTTGGTGGGACTTTTAGACGAAATGTTCAGAAAAGGTGGGAGTGGTGAAAAAAAAATTCGAGTAGGTGGCGAGTTTTGAAAAATCGCTAAGAA
This sequence comes from Silene latifolia, assembly GCF_048544455.1. Taxonomy (NCBI): domain Eukaryota; kingdom Viridiplantae; phylum Streptophyta; class Magnoliopsida; order Caryophyllales; family Caryophyllaceae; genus Silene; species Silene latifolia. The sequence goes on along the minus strand of NC_133532.1, from coordinate 64,571,782 downwards.
AAAGGAAAGTTGTCAAATTTCTCTTCTTTTTATTTTAAGTGTTGTCCATTATGAATCTGTCCTCTCCCCCTTCCCTTATCTCTGGCTTAGAATTGAGAGTAGTCCGTTCCTTTACCATTGGATTTGGTAATGTGAGAGATAATCTGGTAATCTAAAAGTAAATCAGGAGTCAAGCTAATCTAAAAGTAAATGTAAGATTTCCAAAGACACTGTTGCAAAATCATAAATACCAGGGTTACGGCTGGCAATTTGGAAATACTTGAACAAAGTAGCTGGAAAAACATTGAGGGTTAATGGTTGTCGTAAGCTTACAAGCCTAGTTTCAGAAACACGGAAAGCATTCAACAAGAGATCCCTCACAGTTGGATTCCTAATGCAAGAAAAAAAATCTGACTACTTTTGAACTCCTAAGACACGAAAGGATGCAACCATAGGAGCACAAATGACTAGAGAACAAAGTTGATCAAGTACAAAACAAAATCACAAAATTATTAGAAAAAAGAAACTCAAATTACAACCAAACAAAAACAGCAATTGGATTGTGAGAACCAAAAGGTCTAGAATATAAGTGAATGCAACATACCTTTATTCCAGATGGCGTCTCCATGAAACTAAGCTTATAAGTATTGGTGCGGAAACTATGAAACGAGCACCCCTGGCCTGGCAATTGCGGCACCCCAAGGTTGACCTTTTCCGCACTGCCTCGACATCAGAAATGTAAACATCAGCAATGTTCTATTTATTCCACCTTACATTCAACAAAATGCAACTTATGCAATTTGGTCAAGGATTGGTGATCTAGATGATATTCAAGTTGCACGAAATTGGTCAAAATATCAATACAGAAAGAACATATTATTTGCAATCTTGTAGCTTAATTTGATCGTGTTTCTTTAAATTGCACAGGTTCTGGTACTGGGATTTATCCTTTCCCCAAGTTTCAGCTATATTACTCTATCTCTTCAAAATTACCTCACATAACCAACACTGGACACACGAACATGGTTATGATACTTGGACACTTCACTTCAAGCCAAAAATATGAGTTTTTATAAAATATGAGTCGGACGCTTTCTAACCAAGGTTGGGTAACAAAAATTCCAGTGTAGGTTATGCTAATAAAACTTTAGGCATTGTCGAGCGATACAATATAAGTGAATGTGGACAAACTATCTGCTCTCCAAATTCCAGTGGAATCAAAGACTAGTCATCAAATTTACACTTTCTAGTTTCTACACAACACCGAAAAGATTACACTTTCTGAATTGGAATTCATCTTCATCCATCAAGTTTCCATTATACAGCTCTGGACACTTCTATAGTCAAACAAATCACACCTCCACCATCAAAAGCTCAACAAATAACCCACCGTCCAAAAACCCAAAAAGATCAAAACTTCAACAAGTTTGATCTATTCGATTCGTGCTAACCCATATATACAATATCCTAGGCACATCTTATGACACATCACATTAGTCCATCAATCACCAATGAATTCCTGCAACCTACCAAATCATACACCCACCATACAAAAATCATAAGGGTGTGTTTGGATTGAGGAATTTGGAGGGAAAAGAAAGGGAGGGAGAATAGGGGATTTAAAATCCCTTGTTTAGATAACAAATGAGGGTGGAGGGAAATGGAGGGGAAGAGATTTGGAGGGATCCAATTTCCCCCCTCCAAGCCTAATCAAAATCTTTTCTTAATAGGCAAGATTTTGAGGGAAATTGTATCCAAACAACCACATTCCATTCCCCCCTCCCCTCCCATTCTCTCCCTTTCAATTCCCTCCTTCCCCCTCCCCTCCCTTTCCCTCCACTTTTTTTGCTATCCAAACACACCCTAAGGGTGTGTTTGGATAGCAAAAGTGGAGGGAAAGGGAGGGGAGGAGGAAAGAGAGAAGAGAAAGGGAGAGAAGAGAAGGGGAGGGGGAATGGGAAGTGGGTGTTTGGATACAATTTCCCTCCAAATCTTGCCTACTATGGAGAGATTTTGATTTGCCTTGAAGGAGGGAAAATGGATCCCTTAAAATCTTTCCCCCTTCATTTTCCTCCACCCTTATTTGCTATCCAAATAAGGAATTTTAAATACCCTACTCTCCTTCCCTTTCTTTTCCCTTCAAATCTCTCAATCCAAACACGCCCTAAAAGATCAAAACTTTGCCTAATTGATTCATTCTAACCACATATACCATATTCTAGCCACATTTTGCGACAAATCGTATCAATCACAACAACAACATTACCCGAGTACCTCAATGGCTCCCGCAAATTACAGGATAAGGGGAGTCGGATGTACACAAAGAGATCAAGCTTCAAACCAATAAACTCAAACAAATTAACAAATCCAAAATCGGAAAACGTTAAAAAGTTGATTATTACCAAGTGGGGTCCATCTTAGCAAAGAAGAGATTTGAGGGAAAAGAGCAAACCAAACATAAGTTTGTGATCTTGTTGAGGATCTAAAGTATGAAGATGACGATTCCATTCCATTCCTCGTAAAGCAAACAAACACCATTTCTATTGAAGATATAAATCATATGTGCATTGTTTCCTGATGTCTGTCTTTCAACCTTACGATAATAATCTATTGTTGCTTTGATCACTATTTATAACCCAATTTGTGGTGATGGGTTTATCTCTGTTCCTCCAAAAACGGACGCGCATCTTTCAACCTTACTTCTAATAATAATAATAATAATCAAACTAAAACAAGAAATTATTGTTGCACTTTGATCACTATTTATAACCCAATTTGTAGTTTTTATAATCGAAATCAGAATTCAGATGAGGTGATGATTTAGAATTTCGGACGGATTTAGGAGACTCTCACTGGCTTTCTAGTTTCTACAATAAGGTCGGAGATTTTTTTTTTCTACAATCGGCTTGGCTTCGGGTCGAATTATTTCGAGATATATTTAGGACTCGGAGTGATAATGAGACGAGACAGTTTGCGACAACTCAAGATCGGCTCAAAAGCTTAACGAGTCAAGCCAAGCAAGCCCGGGCTCGACTCGAAAAGCTCACAAGCCGCAAGCGGTTCGAACTATGTGATTAGATAAGATATTGTTCATGTTGTATAAAAATATTATATTATGATTATATCTTTGTATCATACCTATCAAATGTCCACTAATTTGTCAAATATTTTTAACAATCAATCAATCATCAATCATCTATCTATCTATCTATCTATCTATCTATCTATCTATCTATCTATCTATCTATCTATCTATCTATCTATCTATATTAATCTATCTATCTATCTATCTATCTATCTATCTATCTATATTAATAAAGGAAGTTTTTTTCGATCGTTTATAGAGAGTCCAGGTTCCCTGAACGACTTTCGACCAATGAAATAAAAGATAATATCTAAATTAATACTTCCTCCATTCAACTCCACTCTACCACTTTGCTTTTTCACGTTCGCCAACGCGTGTTTTACGCGGTAAATATCGTTAGCTACGTATTTGCAAAAATTATAAAAATTAGATATTTTTAATGTACTCGTAAAGACGGATCAAACAAGATCCCACATGAATATATTTTCACTTATATATTGAGAGAAAATCGAGATTGAATGTGCATTTGTGAATAGTGTAAAAAATAGAAATAGGTAGAGTGGAGTTGAATGGAGGAAGTAATTATTAAAATACGATATGGAACCATCAATTAATTAATACGGAATCAATATCTATAATGAAAGATTTTCGAGCAATCAATATTGTTAATGTTATACTCCCTCCTATCCATGGTTTTTTTCCCCTTTGAAGTGGGCACGGGGATTAAGGGTGGGAGTATAATATTGATAAATATATGAGTGAAGTTTGGTAATTGGAGAGAGGTATGAATAATTATGATTAAATATTAATAAAGGTGATGGGTGGGGTTTGGTTATTGGAGAGAGGTATGAATAATTAGAATTAAATATTAATAAAGTATATAGTGGGGTTTGGTGAGTGGAAAGAGGTAAGAATATAATATTAATAAAAACTTTCTAAACCATCTAATACAATTTGGTGAGTGGAAAGAGGTAAGAATTAAACTTTCTAAAGTGGAAAGAGGAAAGAGGTAAGAATATAATAGCAAGTAGACATGGAAAAATTGACCCGCTCCAAATAACCCGACCAATAACTCGGCCTGATACCTGACCTCAAGACCCGAGATTGACTCGAATCTAAATCAACCTGACTCGAATATTTACTGTTGCACACTGATTATTATCTATAAATAATTTGATAATAGTTAACCCAAAAATAACCCGAATCCGAAATGAACCTGCCCCAACCCCGAATTCAAGCCGAAGTCTGTAACACCGAAATTAATCCGACTCGACCCAACCCAACCCAACCCCAATCCGATTAACCCGTTTGATAGGTCTAAATTGGCCCCTAAAAAAAACAAGGGCTTCACTTTCGAGTTCACAATCATCATATTAAACGTTAAACATCTAACAACTCAAAAGAGTCGAAGTAGCATCCATTGTTTTGTTATTAAAAGGAGGTTTATTAGAGGTTTTAAGCAAAGAATTCCGCCATTTTCTCTTTTCTTTCTCTCACCTAATATTCTAAGTTCAACCCTAATCGCAATCATTCTACTTTCTATTTGATTTTAATTAATTTTTGTTTGCTATAAATTAGGTTTTTTTTTAATTAATTACAATTAGCAGGATTGCGATATGGTACTGAAGCGAGCTCGGGTAAGCGAAAGCGAAAGCGAAAGCGATAGGGAGATGAGTTCTGAAGAAAACGAGTTTTTGAATGAGGTACTAATTTTAAGGAATTATTATTGTAATTATGACAGTTTTGGATGGTTGAGTGAGTTGTTATTTGATATTTTGATTGATTTTTGATTTTGTAGGTTAGTGAAGAAGATGAGGAATTAGGTGCCGATGATGGTAGTTACGAGGACGGGAGCGGTAGCGAAAGCGGTGAGGGTGAAAGTAGTGGGGAAGACGAAGAAGAAGAAGATGATGAGGATGGGGACGGGGACGAGGACGAGGATGAGGATGGCGAGGGTAGGGAATTTGTGATACCGAAAGACGATGAGATGGAGGAACTTGAGAAAGAGTATCGGGATCTTCAAAATAGGGAGGAGTATGTTTTGTTTTGTTCAAGTTTTGATTTTTAGTGTGGAAATTAATTTGTTTTGATTATTAGATATATATGAGGAAATTGTTGATAGAAAAATTTCATTGTTCGTACTATTTCGTGTGTGTTTGTTTTAGTTATGATTGTTCAACCCCGAGATTGATAGACTGTAAAAGACTAGAAACTGAGTTGATTTGGGGTGGAGAATAATAGAATATCACCTACGATTCTAGTAGAGAATAATAGAAATGGAAATAGAAGTGTTGAAGGAAGATGGTGGAAGTGTTTTGTTTTTATTGACCAAATATTTTTTGGATAGCTACATGAAATGGTGCAAGTAAGCTTATAAATGAAAGCTAGGGATAGAAGGGTACTATAAGAAAGTAAGAAAATAACAAAAATGCAAATTAACTTATATGACTAGTTTGCTGTGTATCAGTAGCCTTCGCGTAGAATGCCACTTGGTTGAAGATGTGTGTGGGTCGTTCTAGGTAGCCTTTGCATAGAATGCCACTTGGTTGAAGTTGTGTGAGGGCTGTTCACTTGTTCTAGGTAGCCTTTGCGTAGACTAACACTTGGTTGAAGATGTGTGTGGTTCGTTCTAGATAGCCTTTGCGTAGAATGCCACTTGGCTGAAGTTGTGTGAAGGTTGTTCACTTGTTCTAGGTAGCCTTTGCGTAGACTAACACTTGGTTGAAGATGTGTGTGGGTCATTCTAGATAGCCTTTGCGTCGAATGACACTTGGTTGAAGTTGTGTGTAGAGATGCAAAAGTTATTTGGTGCTCTGTAAGTTAATGAATAGCAAAAGGACTTATTTGGTTGCACAATGAAAAGTTGGAAAATTTCTGTTTTGGTATCTTGAAGTTTTGCTAAATTTCACTTTGGTCGCATGATTCAAGAGAGATTGATATTTACCCATTTCCACAGGGTAACTAGAGGTTTTTGACGGTTTTACAGGCTATCAAACTTTGTTAGCTAATTTGCATGAGCAACAACCTTTGGCTAGCTATTTGATCTTTTTTTAGTTTTTTTGAAACTTAGGGTTTGCGATCCTTACTGGTCTTCCATTTTAACTTTTCGTGATTTTAATGCATCATTAGGAAACTGGTACATACTCTCAAGCGGCACAAGGATGAAGACGTTGTCAAGGGACAGGCTATCAAGAGCCAGAAGGTAGTTTGCATTTATTTATCTGAGCTATTTTCCCAAACGTGCACTGCTCTATACTTTGTGTCGTCTTTGCTTGTATCTTATGAATAATTTCCATAATGAGCTCATCTATTATGACGCTCTCGAAATCTGTGTGCTCTTTGTCACCGTTCTTGCCTGATTTGTGCCCTTGTGGCTTATTTGCAACTTTTCGTTTAGTTTGGAATCAATGAATCGATTTTTGTAATTACTTTGGACGGTCGACGAAGTTACTACTTACATCAAGTCACTTTGCATATATGTGAATTCTTTTTTCTGCTGATTTTTCAAAGCTCTATTGTCATGCTAGTAGTTTGAGGCTTACTTTATTCTGCCCATCTTTTCAGGCTCTTTGGGACAAGGCCCTTGAGATCAGAATTGTATTGCAAAATCCATATACTAAGTCAAATAAACTACCACAGGTGATTGTTTGTTTCTTTATAATTCTCGCGCCTTCCAGTTTTCTCTCCGCCCATGTCTCATCCTTGAAAAACACTTCCTTTTCTAATTGATATCCGGCTTTAGATGGTTTTGTTTAAACCTGTCATTGTTCATCCTAGGAACCAATTAGATCATTGTTCTTGGAGTCCGACAAAGCAGTTTCCAGTGGATATTCGGATCTAATTGCATCTTCGAAGAACGCGATAGATTCACTAGTGCAATTGCAAGAGGCATGTTATTGAAACATCTTATTGTTTTGTTATTAAATTTTAACTTCTTTACTCTTGAGCTGTCAAATTGGTGTTGTATATTGATAGTTGGCCATATCTACAATGCAGGCTCTGCTTGACAATAATCCCTCAATTGCTCGAGCCTTTGAAGGTGAGTTTCAGATTGCTTGTGTTTTTTTGTGATAATACCCATTTAATGACAACACTTATCCCTTTATTCTGTAGTTAGTAGTCACATGTAGACTCTGACGAACTGTTACACTACCGAGGAAGCAAGGAAAATTTGGTGATAGTGCATGACTGCATGCTTAGCATTTGTTTTCTGTGGTTCACTTTGAAGTAGTCAGTTGCTGAAATGCATGGAATAGTATAGATGTAATGATCCGTATACGCTTATCAAGTGCTATCTTATCTATAAATGATTCATATAGGGTGTCAGGAGTTGTTCCATAGCATGCGATTCTTTACATTCTATCTTTCAGGAGAGCATGCGATTTCCTTGTTTCTATTGATTTAATCTTTAGCCGCGTTGATGTATATGTGTCATTGCACCCTCTTCCTGGTTCTTTCAATTTTGTATTACATATTAGCTCTTTCAACCATCGTCCTCATGATGGTAGATTAGAAGGTGGATGGTTGTGCTGTGCCATGTTCCCTTTGGCTAGTGCGGTGATATTGATTTTATTTTTTAGGGAAATTCTACAGTATATCATTGAGTTTTTCGGTTTTCTACCTTGTACCCCTGTTTTTTCTAAAATTTAGGTGGTACCCCTATACTCTCATACTTAGTCTGGAATGTAACCTTAATGATTAATTTCGTTAATGTTTCCATTAAGTCCATCATTTTCCACAACCTTTCTTTAACCTATATTCTTAACCACCAACAATACCTCACCATCCTCCATAAGAGCCATTAGAAACCACTCTTAACAACCAAACAGCCTATATCATCCACCACAAGATCTGCCTAGAACCAAAAACCCCTGCAAATTGGGGGAGATGAGTAGAGGACGAGGGGCTTGGCGTTGTGGTGGATATGAGAGGAGCAGTTGTTACCTGTTTATGGACATGTGCTCATGGTGGTATTTAGGTTGGTGCTTGGCCAGAAAAGTGAAGGAGTTTGACAGGGGAAGGAAGATGATAGTCATGTGAGGATGACGACCCATCTTGCTCCTCCATTGACCAATGGAAACTGGTGTTACGTCACTTAGTAGGTGGTTTTCAAGGGTGATTGAGTGGGGTAATGGATACTTTACTTTTTTTTTATGGGTCAAAGTAAATTAGCAGACCGATTTCACGGTTTAGTTAACTTGGGGACTAAGAAAGCGAGTTCAGGGGAATATGGTATGTTTAATAAAAAGTAGGGGTACAACGTAGAAAACCGGAAAACTTGGGGGGTGCATCATTGAGTTTCCTTTTTTTCTTTTTCTTGTAGTTTTGATAGCGGAATTCTCTCTGTCATAGTTCATCTCTGCTTGAGTAGATTTGGGATAATGAACGCAAGACCTATAAAGATCTAGCTGTTGCCCATTATGTAATATTGTTCTTGCCATGCTGGGCGGTGTATGCTTTACTTTCTAGTTTCTACGAATATATACAGTCTTACATATTAACAGTTTAATACATTGTTCTAGCTTTTTAGATAATGTTCCTGGATTCTTTTCGTCTGAACTTTTGTTCATTTTTCTGTTTTGAATGAATGTTTTTAGAAGGTGGCCCTCAGTCATCTCTCGTTTCTAACGGCGAGTTAGAGAAAATCGATGTTGATCAGGAGTGGTTACAAATTTCCCAAATTCAATCAAGGTGATATACGAGTCCCATCAAAGAGTTTTATCTGTTTGCTTTTGGTTGTCATTTATAAATTTCTTTCGCATAATTATATGTAGTAGTTGTTTGTTACGGAAATCGTCATTCAATTTCACACAGAAAATAACTGGGTTGGTATTAGATCTGCATGTGTGCAATCTGTGGATTGTAGTTGCAGACTTGATTTTTGACGTGTTGTGCACAAGGTGACTGGTTGGTGCTGATCTCAAACCCCTCAGATAGTCATTTTGTTTTTTACTTGTGTTCTTAATGATCACAAACACCTCAGATACTCTTTACATTCTTAACTCAATCTTTGTTACAAAAACGTGGCTGATAATGCCCTTAAAATGCAATCGTGGTGACCTTGAAACCCTTTACAAAGCGGTTCCAATACGTTGTCATGGCAAATTTGATATCGTGATCTTGCCTATGCATTTGAGAAGGATTTAAGTTACACTTGGGATTCTGTTTGGATGAGATGACGTGCGTGCCAGCTAATAGCCTTTGGATTTCGTCTTTATTTTAGCTTAATTTTCACCGCTTGTTTGCAAAATAGGAGGTTTGAGACGAACTGAAGCTGGTTCTTTTGGAAAATTCTAGCATAATGGTGAATTGTCTCCACACCCCTTTCATCAAGTTGGAAGTCCACAGCTCTTATTCGAACCTCAACGCATGATATCTAGTCACATATTTGACGGCTAGAACCGCATAAAAAACATTCCTCCTAGAGTACCCGTGAGAAGTTTCATGTTTAAGGCTTTTGCATTGTTGTGATCGTTATGAGATAATAATTTCAAAACCAAGAAGACAATGGAGGAAAGTGTTGCTAATGAAGGGTGAAATGAGGAAAAGAGGGTCGAAGGTGCCTATCTCCTCCCTAGGGTAACGAGTTACCTCCACATGGAAGCAGTAGTGCCCCCATGAAGCCATGACCCATTATCCAGCCTCCTCTACAATCTCTTACCTGCTGCTACCCTATCATTCCCTTACTAGTGATCAGCACTGTGGCCTGGACTCTCATTCCCTAAACCCTATCATTCCCTTGTGTACCTATGTCGGACACGCGGACATTTCATTTTAGACCAAAAATGATTTTTTTTCCATAAAATAGCCGAATCCGACCCTTGTCGGATACTTCTAATCAAGTCCGAGCAACGTAGGTGATCGGTTATCTTTTCATTTGATAGATTTTGCTGAACTCTTGGGGCTATGTGGTATGTGTGTGTGCAGCTTGCTTTTGCAAGCATTGATTTATTTTCATAATCTAAGTTAGTCATGAAATTTATGTAGTGCTTTTTCTCCTTCTCATTCTGATTAGCATCCTTCGAAAAACAAGTCGGTTGATAAATGGCAGAGAAAAGCTGATGTGCACAAAGTGGTGCTGCTGCAAAAAGAAAGCAAAATTACGGCGTTTAACCGTGTCGCATGTCCGCATTTTGACAAAGGAAAGTGATTTGATATCCAATTGCAACATCATTACCCCAGTGCCCCATATGGAGAGGGAAAGAGGTTTGGATGTGCACCTTACCCCTTTGCTTGAACACAGAGAGACTTTGCATCACACATATATATTACTTCACAATATAAGAAGGGCAAACATATCAATAAGTCAGTTTGCTTATTCCATGAGATTCCAAAGCCGAAGTGATAGATGAACCATCTCAACCAAAACCTTAAGGTGATGGTTGAGGCCCAACTATTATATTTGTTCCTATTACGAAGAAAGTGAATCATTGGCTTCAGCTGAAATGGAAATAGAAACAGTTCAATTTGGATTGCGTTTTCTCTAATTTCTTTTTGAAACTTCCTTTGTAGAATATAAGTGACCAAGTGGAAACATACATGAGGGATCCAAGTAAAATGATTAGGGGCATGCAAATGAGAAGAGAGACTGCCGATGTATTTGGCTCTGTAAGTTTTCACTTTATTTCTCCTAAATATCATCAATCTTCAAAAACGAATTTGCATCCTTTGGGATCTGATTAGTGTTCTTTGTCTGGCAGCCGCACAAAGCAGTTGACAAAGACCACCGAGGAGGTACACTGCTTTTTTTTCACAAAGCAGACTATTTTTTTTTATTGTAATTTCTCTCTTGGCCGTTGTTAGGGCGAAAGTCTTTGCATGTCCTTAAACCGAATGTACAAATCCAAGTTAAAGGGTCTCACCAATTAAGTTGCAAGAGTTTTTTGGCCATCGACTTCTTGGTATTTGCATAAACCTCTTTATTAGAATATGTCAATGCATGTATCAAGTAGTAAGAGACTTGGGGAAGTGATTTGGGGGGTGTTTAGGTACAAAAAAGGAGGGGTATGGAAGGGAAAGGGAGGGGGTGGAAGGTGTGAGTTTCCCTCCAAATATTTCCTCCTTTGGAAGCATTTGCCTGGTAGGATGGAAAAGGGATGGATCTATTTTCCCTCCCCTCCAACCCTCAACAATCTATTTTGCTAACCAAAGAAAGAACATTATCTCCGTTTATTTCCCTTTCCCTCCAACTTCTCCTATTCAAACATACCCTCAAGACCATGTGTAATAGTAAAGGAATTAACATTGGAACAATGGAACCTGTGTGGCTGTGTGGCTGTGCACTTAGTGCATTGTAAAGTGTCTGCTATTTGGTGAAGAGTCATTTTTGCGCACTAGGGTGAAGTGTTGAGTATTGTGTGAGACTATGTTTCTTGTCGAGGCGTGGCTCACAACAGCTTTTGTTTGTCCGTGATACTCCCCGTGACTACATTTCCTACTATAACCGTTGCCAGTTTTATGTTAATGCATGATTATAGGTTTGTCTTATGCAAAAACGTCTTTAAATTAAGACCTCCTTTTTGCCCCCCTGGTGTTTGTATTCGTCTGTTTATATGATCTGAGTTTGATATGGATACTGAATATCTTGCTTTCACCTAGCCTGAACTTCTTTAACTGGTACACTGTTCCTATACAAACGGTGCTTCCAACTGACTATGCTCTTGATTTCTTTCAAACTTTAGGCAAACCCTGAAGGTGATCCTGAGCTCCTGGACGACTCTAAATTGTACCATCAAATGCTTAATGAGTTTCTTGAATCGGTTAACAACACATCCTCCGGTAAATTATTTTTCATTTAGTCAATAGATTTTTCGTTTTGGTCTCTCGAGATCTGGGTTAACTTTCTCTAATTGATAAATAATTCACTTATTCATACAAGTCTATATAGTTAACTTCCATGATCTCACATATGAACCGACATTGCGTCATTTCATCTACAAAGGCAACATTTTACGCTCTGAAGAATAAACAACCAAAGAAAAGGAAAGTTGTTGATAGGCGAGCCTCCAAGAGCCGCAAGATAAGGTTGATTTCTTATGCAATCTTTCCTAGTTCATGATGGTAACATGGTATCACAAAGATCTATATGAGAGCACTCAGAGCAGTCTCAGTAGTTTCTTTATGCTACTGTCTCGTAATTCTATATATTTAGTGAAATCTTACATTTTCTATTCAATGTGTCAGGTATAACGTTCACGAGAAGATTGTCAATTTTATGGCTCCTCGACCAGTGGATATGCCTGAGATGGCCCCCAAGTTATTTCAGAATTTGTTTGGGCTGAGAACTCAGAAATCGTCATCACCGCATAGAATGAATGCTGTTCTCGCTAATTTTAATCTGCATTGTAGTAATGATACCGATCACCGATTCAATTATAGGAATTTTTTTTTGGGATCCCGTACATGTAATGAAATTCAATTTATTTTGAGTTGGACAGTACCATACACTTGATTGTGCTGGAGGTCCAAAATATAATCACCTTCTGTTTCATAAATGTTGACTTTGAAATGCCCAAAACTCGCTCAAGATTTCGTCTCGGCCTCGTAGGTACACAAATGAGTGTCGAACTCTTGAAAAATCATGATTTTACCAATGACTAGTGTAGCTGGTAAAATAATTGAGGGTAGTATGTTGTGCTCTTGAGTTCTGACCAGTTCAAAGTTCAAAACTCATCGGTATACTAGTGTTTTGGTTCAAGTGTACTCGTCTTGTACGCATCTTGGTTGTAAACCAACGCTGGTTCGGCCCCACTTTCTAAGTTCGACCGCCCCCGACCCGCCAAGAAAAACAAAAAGGAAAATAAAATTTTGCTTCGGCTTGGTCCAACCTAACCACAAGTCAATCTAGGGCCAGGCTTGAGCCATGCCATCCCTCCCACCCCAACCTAACCACGTGTCAATCTTATATTTTCCGTTTCATGCATCAGGTGTAACGTTCATGAGAAGATTGTCAATTTAACGCACCTCAATCGATGGATATCAAAGTTATTTCAATTTCTTTGACCGAGAACTCGGAAATCATCATCATCGCAGTCGAATAAATGCTTTTGGTTCGTGCTAAATTTTAATTTGCCTTGTAGGAATGATCACAAACCGAGCATCGCCAATTCAATTATACGAAAGTTTATTGGATCCCATACATGTAATGTAATACTTCTTTCAAATGTAGCCTTTGAAATGCTCAAAACTCGGCTTAATATTTGTCTGAGAGTCTCGTAGTATTGACACAGCGAAAGTAAAAGAAAAAATCGCTCTTTTTTTTTCGAGGGGAAAAAAATCATGATTTTATCCATAGCTAATAGTACAAAAATGACGCAAGGCATTAAATGATTCACGGTTCCTGCAAATATCGACTTGTTAGAACTTGAAAATTACCGAGAAAAAGAATTCAATCGGTTAGTAAATATTGGTCATGCTACAGTACTTCATAAGCAGAGAGCATTACATTTCTTCACTTGAACTCGACTACATTGAAATTTTTTTGATACAGAATCACAGAAGATTGAATCAACATAACTTGATCGCTTTCAGCTAAACATAATGCCAATGGCCAAGAGAGCAGACGCCCCCAAACAAGTACGTATATGATTCAATTGGGTCCACGCAAGGCAGTGACAACGACTTCCACCATCTCCGAAAATTACCCGAGGCCTCTAACATATTGGTCGAGGGTAGTGTTGAACAGCTCAGTCCTACAAGATTGCATACACATTTGCATAATTAGTAAATACCCAAAATCAAAATACATACTTTAAAAATGAGATTCTCTTAATGAAAATGAACTATATCTGATAATGAAAGCGTTAGAAGAGTTAGAAATCAACTCCATATTATGGGAAAATAGCTTTTCTTTTTCTAAGTCGGAACTTCCATGTATGATTCGCTGCACAGAAATCTGAGAGCACTAAAGCAAAATCTTACTAATTATTACACATGTGATTATGTGATTCTGTGACAAAGGTTTACACTGTTCTATGAAAATAGTGGGGGTACATAATTTTGGGAGAGAAGTTTTGGTAATAAAGATTTACTCTATATTCTTTGGCTCTAGATTACAATGAAAATGACGAAAAGTGATTCACTAAATTAGTTATACTTCTTTTTATTGTGACGTAGTAGTCCTTGAGCGCAATTCTCGACATAATTTTCAGTATGATCCAAGAAAGCTCTAAATGAGGTTAACACATGCATAATGTTAGTATCTCTTAGTCCCCAAAATCTCATATGAGACGGTATCATGATAATTATATCTTGGGATTGAACTATTTAGGGCTCGCTTGGAATGGAGTAATTATTAAGGGAGTAATAGAGGCTAAAATAAGAGGATGGAAGGAGATTGGTGGTTAGTGGTGGTTGTGGAGGATGGAAAGAGGTGGTGAGGGAGGAATTATTACCTCCGTATGGAGGTAATGCATTACTTGAGGGGGGAGGTGGGTAATTATTACTCCTTAATGAATAGACTAACACGCTATCTTCCTCCATTTCTATCTCCACCCTCCATCACTTTCCTCCATTTTCTAGTTCATTTAAGCTCTATTACTCCCTTAATAATTACTCCCATTCCAAGCGAGCCCTTAAGGACAGTCATTCCTTCTCAGCTGTTTTCTTTGTTGTTTTCCGGTAGAGTTTTTAATCAAATGGGTTGGTCTTGCATTATATGAAAATAATCCCATTACTTGGGAATCTAATTGTTCATGGGCATTTAATAGATGAAACACGAGCAATTGAAGGATAGAACAAGATTGTTGGCCTTATTCAGGGGAAAGAATAGCAAGAGTTCTGAGAAGGCATAACACAACTTTATTAGCAGGAAGAAGGATGGCTACAAAATATGCATTCCTAAGCATTTGGCGAGATAAGAGATCACATCGTTCCTACTAATCGCACCAAGTTAATCGTGAAAGATAAAAAAGAACACCTTTTTCTTGTAGGATTGGTAGAAAACTTGGAAAAGTATGGATCCAGGTGTTCAAAGTAACAAAGTACTAAATCTGTGAAGTCAATCACTTACCGGATAGGAGTTCCAGGTGAGTAAAGAGGATTCTTGACTACGTATTCAACATACATGTTGTAAATATACTTCAGTGATTCACGTAGATCGCCAGTTCTAGGATTAGTGACCAGAATAAGCTGCAAATACAGAGACAGATAGGATATATATCAGAGTCGATGAAAGAAAATAGCTTGCATATAGAGAAATGTTACACGAAATTGTTATGCTAGACAGCTCCCGAGATCAAGATACAATGTCCATGTTATACATGCAAACACAGAAAAACAAGATATTGATCAACGAAGGTTTGTCCAAAAGCTGGTCCAAATTTGAGGTAGAGATAATCCCTTTGGTTAGATGGACAGATAAGGTAAGGAAAGTTAGGTAAGAACATAGTCCAATGGCCTCAACTATACCTCGAGCTAAGAACATAGTCCAATTGCCTCAACTATACCTCCTATGTCAGGGTAAGAAGGCCGTGTGTACAGATTCTAACCCCGTGTTGGAAACGATATGCTATTTCTGGATGATCAATAATAAAATGCTTCGAGACTTGAAAACCACCATGTGCTACTTCGCAATATGCTCCAAGGTCAGCCATTAAGTCTTTGGTTTGAGACAAAAGAAAAAAAAAGGAGAGAATGGGAGATCTTTGCGTTTGTAGCAATGAGGAAGGAGTGGGATCGGAAGAAAAAATAACAAAAAAAGAGGGTAATCGATCCCTCAATAATCCTAAGTTGGAGATACATGAAAGGAAAACTCCTTTCAATTTAGAGGAAATTGATAGCTCCCACCTTTTCTATATCATTTTGTTAGAACTTCCACCTTTTCTAAGAGGATTTCAAAACTCCCACCTTTTTTCGAACATTTCCTCTAAAACTCATACCAAAAACCCATTTTCACCCAAATAAATGTCATTCTTTTAGCAAAAATCATCACGATATATCTTTTTGTCGAAAACTAATGTTTGCTAGAATAAAAAAAAACATTTATGATTGATATGGACAAAAAAATGTCTCTTATTTTGGCAACAACTCGGCTTTTGGTGGGACTTTTAGACAAATGTTCGAAAAAGGTGGGAGTGGTGAAAAAAAAATTCGAGTAGGTGGCGAGTTTTGAAAAATCGCTAAGAAAAAGGAAAGTTGTCAAATTTCTCTTCTTTTTATTTTAAGTGTTGTCCATTATGAATCTGTCCTCTCCCCCTTCCCTTATCTCTGGCTTAGAATTGAGAGTAGTCCGTTCCTTTACCATTGGATTTGGTAATGTGAGAGATAATCTGGTAATCTAAAAGTAAATCAGGAGTCAAGCTAATCTAAAAGTAAATGTAAGATTTCCAAAGACACTGGTTGCAAAATCATAAATACCAGGGTTACGGCTGGCAATTTGGAAATACTTGAACAAAGTAGCTGGAAAAACATTGAGGGTTAATGGTTGTCGTAAGCTTACAAGCCTAGTTTCAGAAACACGGAAAGCATTCAACAAGAGATCCCTCACAGTTGGATTCCTAATGCAAGAAAAAAAATCTGACTACTTTTGAACTCCTAAGACACGAAAGGATGCAACCATAGGAGCACAAATGACTAGAGAACAAAGTTGATCAAGTACAAAACAAAATCACAAAATTATTAGAAAAAAGAAACTCAAATTACAACCAAACAAAAACAGCAATTGGATTGTGAGAACCAAAAGGTCTAGAATATAAGTGAATGCAACATACCTTTATTCCAGATGGCGTCTCCATGAAACTAAGCTTATAAGTATTGGTGCGGAAACTATGAAACGAGCACCCCTGGCCTGGCAATTGCGGCACCCCAAGGTTGACCTTTTCCGCACTGCCTCGACATCAGAAATGTAAACATCAGCAATGTTCTATTTATTCCACCTTACATTCAACAAAATGCAACTTATGCAATTTGGTCAAGGATTGGTGATCTAGATGATATTCAAGTTGCACGAAATTGGTCAAAATATCAATACAGAAAGAACATATTATTTGCAATCTTGTAGCTTAATTTGATCGTGTTTCTTTAAATTGCACAGGTTCTGGTACTGGGATTTATCCTTTCCCCAAGTTTCAGCTATATTACTCTATCTCTTCAAAATTACCTCACATAACCAACACTGGACACACGAACATGGTTATGATACTTGGACACTTCACTTCAAGCCAAAAATATGAGTTTTTATAAAATATGAGTCGGACGCTTTCTAACCAAGGTTGGGTAACAAAAATTCCAGTGTAGGTTATGCTAATAAAACTTTAGGCATTGTCAGAGCTGATACAATATAAGTGAATGTGGACAAACTATCTGCTCTCCAAATTCCAGTGGAATCAAAGACTAGTCATCAAATTTACACTTTCTAGTTTCTACACAACACCAGAAGAAGATTACACTTTCTGAATTGGAATTCATCTTCATCCATCAAGTTTCCATTATACAGCTCTGGACACTTCTATAGTCAAACAAATCACACCTCCACCATCAAAAGCTCAACAAATAACCCACCGTCCAAAAACCCAAAAAGATCAAAACTTCAACAAGTTTGATCTATTCGATTCGTGCTAACCCATATATACAATATCCTAGGCACATCTTATGACACATCACATTAGTCCATCAATCACCAATGAATTCCTGCAACCTACCAAATCATACACCCACCATACAAAAATCATAAGGGTGTGTTTGGATTGAGGAATTTGGAGGGAAAAGAAAGGGAGGGAGAATAGGGGATTTAAAATCCCTTGTTTAGATAACAAATGAGGGTGGAGGGAAATGGAGGGGAAGAGATTTGGAGGGATCCAATTTCCCCCCTCCAAGCCTAATCAAAATCTTTTCTTAATAGGCAAGATTTTGAGGGAAATTGTATCCAAACAACCACATTCCATTCCCCCCTCCCCTCCCATTCTCTCCCTTTCAATTCCCTCCTTCCCCCTCCCCTCCCTTTCCCTCCACTTTTGCTATCCAAACACACCCTAAGGGTGTGTTTGGATAGCAAAAGTGGAGGGAAAGGGAGGGGAGGAGGAAAGAGAGAAGAGAAAGGGAGAGAAGAGAAGGGGAGGGGGAATGGGAAGTGGGTGTTTGGATACAATTTCCCTCCAAATCTTGCCTACTATGGAGAGATTTTGATTTGCCTTGAAGGAGGGAAAATGGATCCCTTAAAATCTTTCCCCTTCATTTTCCTCCACCCTTATTTGCTATCCAAATAAGGAATTTTAAATACCCTACTCTCCTTCCCTTTCTTTTCCCTTCAAATCTCTCAATCCAAACACGCCCTAAAAGATCAAAACTTTGCCTAATTGATTCATTCTAACCACATATACCATATTCTAGCCACATTTTGCGACAAATCGTATCAATCACAACAACAACATTACCCGAGTACCTCAATGGCTCCCGCAAATTACAGGATAAGGGGAGTCGGATGTACACAAAGAGACTGTTTCCGAAACCAATAAACTCAAACAAATTAACAAATCCAAAATCAGGAAAACGTTAAAAAAGTTGATTATTACCAAGTGGGGTCCATCTTAGCAGTAAGAGATTTGAGGGAAAAGAGCAAACCAAACATAAGTTTGTGATCTTGTTGAGGATCTAAAGTATGAAGATGACGATTCCATTCCCTGTAAAGCAAACAAACACCATTTCTATTGAAGATATAAATCATATGTGCATTGTTTCCTGATGCTGTTACTGCTGGTGGTGATGGGTTTATCTCTGTTCCTCCAAAAAACTGCATCTTTCAACCTTACTTCTAATAATAATAATAATAATCAAACTAAAACAAGAAATTATTGTTGCACTTTGATCACTATTTATAACCCAATTTGTAGTTTTTATAATCGAAATCAGAATTCAGATGAGGTGATGATTTAGAATTTCGGACGGATTTAGGAGACTCTCATCCCTTGAAATTTAGCTTTCTAGTTTCTAAAATAAGGTATAATTATATACGGATTTTTTTTTATAAAAGTATTTGATATTAAATTTAAATAAGTGAAGCTAAAACTAACCCCTTGATTATAACTTTTTTTCTAATCAATCTCTTTCGACAACTCATTTCACGCTTAAAGAACATCATTCACCCCAAATTGTCCAAATGTCAGAGATATATTTAGGACTCGGAGTGATAATGAGACGAGAGGTGTCCGACAGTTTCGACGTGTGCGACAACTCAAGATCGGCTCAAAAGCTTAACGGTCAAGTCAATCGGCTTGCCAAGATATATTTAGGACTCGGAGTGATAATGAGACGAGACAGTTTGCTCAAGATCGGCTCGAAAGCTCAAAAGCCCGCTCGACTCGAAAAGCTCACAAGTTTCGAACTATGTGATTAGATAAGATATTGTTCATGTTGTATAAAAATATTATATTATGATTATATCTTTGTATCATACCTATCAAATGTCCACTAATTTGTCAAATATTTTTAACAATCAATCAATCATCAATCATCTATCTATCTATCTATCTATCTATCTATCTATCTATCTATCTATCTATCTATCTATCTATCTATCTATATTAATCTATCTATCTATATTAATCTATCTATCTATCTATCTATCTATCTATATTAATAAAGGAAGTTTTTTTCGATCGTTTATAGAGAGTCCAGGTTCCCTGAACGACTTTCGACCAATGAAATAAAAGATAATATCTAAATTAATACTTCCTCCATTCAACTCCACTCTACCACTTTGCTTTTTCACGTTCGCCAACGCGTGTTTTACGCGGTAAATATCGTTAGCTACGTATTTGCAAAAATTATAAAAATTAGATATTTTTAATGTACTCGTAAAGACGGATCAAACAAGATCCCACATGAATATATTTTCACTTATATATTGAGAGAAAATCGAGATTGAATGTGCATTTGTGAATAGTGTAAAAAATAGAAATAGGTAGAGTGGAGTTGAATGGAGGAAGTAATTATTAAAATACGATATGGAACCATCAATTAATTAATACGGAATCAATATCTATAATGAAAGATTTTCGAGCAATCAATATTGTTAATGTTATACTCCCTCCTATCCATGGTTTTTTTCCCCTTTGAAGTGGGCACGGGGATTAAGGGTGGGAGTATAATATTGATAAATATATGAGTGAAGTTTGGTAATTGGAGAGAGGTATGAATAATTATGATTAAATATTAATAAAGGTGATGGGTGGGGTTTGGTTATTGGAGAGAGGTATGAATAATTAGAATTAAATATTAATAAAGTATATAGTGGGGTTTGGTGAGTGGAAAGAGGTAAGAATATAATATTAATAAAAACTTTCTAAACCATCTAATACAATTTGGTGAGTGGAAAGAGGTAAGAATTAAACTTTCTAAAGTGGAAAGAGGAAAGAGGTAAGAATATAATAGCAAGTAGACATGGAAAAATTGACCCGCTCCAAATAACCCGACCTGAATAACTCGGCCTGATACCTGACCTCAAGACCCGAGATTGACTCGAATCTAAATCAACCTGACTCGAATATTTACTGTTGCACACTGATTATTATCTATAAATAATTTGATAATAGTTAACCCAAAAATAACCCGAATCCGAAATGAACCTGCCCCAACCCCGAATTCAAGCCGAAGTCTGTAACACCGAAATTAATCCGACTCGACCCAACCCAACCCAACCCCAATCCGATTAACCCGTTTGATAGGTCTAAATTGGCCCCTAAAAAAAACAAGGGCTTCACTTTCGAGTTCACAATCATCATATTAAACGTTCTGAACATCTAACAACTCAAAAGAGTCGAAGTAGCATCCATTGTTTTGTTATTAAAAGGAGGTTTATCAGAGGTTTTAAGCAGCAACTTCCGCCATTTTCTCTTTTCTTTCTCTCACCTAATATTCTAAGTTCAACCCTAATCAGTAATCATTCTACTTTCTATTTGATTTTAATTAATTTTTGTTTGCTATAAATTAGGTTTTTTTTTAATTAATTACAATTAGCAGGATTGCGATATGGTACTGAAGCGAGCTCGGGTAAGCGAAAGCGAAAGCGAAAGCGATAGGGAGATGAGTTCTGAAGAAAACGAGTTTTTGAATGAGGTACTAATTTTAAGGAATTATTATTGTAATTATGACAGTTTTGGATGGTTGAGTGAGTTGTTATTTGATATTTTGATTGATTTTTGATTTTGTAGGTTAGTGAAGAAGATGAGGAATTAGGTGCCGATGATGGTAGTTACGAGGACGGGAGCGGTAGCGAAAGCGGTGAGGGTGAAAGTAGTGGGGAAGACGAAGAAGAAGAAGATGATGAGGATGGGGACGGGGACGAGGACGAGGATGAGGATGGCGAGGGTAGGGAATTTGTGATACCGAAAGACGATGAGATGGAGGAACTTGAGAAAGAGTATCGGGATCTTCAAAATAGGGAGGAGTATGTTTTGTTTTGTTCAAGTTTTGATTTTTAGTGTGGAAATTAATTTGTTTTGATTATTAGATATATATGAGGAAATTGTTGATAGAAAAATTTCATTGTTCGTACTATTTCGTGTGTGTTTGTTTTAGTTATGATTGTTCAACCCCGAGATTGATAGACTGTAAAAGACTAGAAACTGAGTTGATTTGGGGTGGAGAATAATAGAATATCACCTACGATTCTAGTAGAGAATAATAGAAATGGAAATAGAAGTGTTGAAGGAAGATGGTGGAAGTGTTTTGTTTTTATTGACCAAATATTTTTTGGATAGCTACATGAAATGGTGCAAGTAAGCTTATAAATGAAAGCTAGGGATAGAAGGGTACTATAAGAAAGTAAGAAAATAACAAAAATGCAAATTAACTTATATGACTAGTTTGCTGTGTATCAGTAGCCTTCGCGTAGAATGCCACTTGGTTGAAGATGTGTGTGGGTCGTTCTAGGTAGCCTTTGCATAGAATGCCACTTGGTTGAAGTTGTGTGAGGGTTGTTCACTTGTTCTAGGTAGCCTTTGCGTAGACTAACACTTGGTTGAAGATGTGTGTGGTTCGTTCTAGATAGCCTTTGCGTAGAATGCCACTTGGCTGAAGTTGTGTGAAGGTTGTTCACTTGTTCTAGGTAGCCTTTGCGTAGACTAACACTTGGTTGAAGATGTGTGTGGGTCATTCTAGATAGCCTTTGCGTCGAATGACACTTGGTTGAAGTTGTGTGTAGAGATGCAAAAGTTATTTGGTGCTCTGTAAGTTAATGAATAGCAAAAGGACTTATTTGGTTGCACAATGAAAAGTTGGAAAATTTCTGTTTTGGTATCTTGAAGTTTTGCTAAATTTCACTTTGGTCGCATGATTCAAGAGAGATTGATATTTACCCATTTCCACGGGGTAACTAGAGGTTTTTGACGGTTTTTGGGCTATCAAACTTTGTTAGCTAATTTGCATGAGCAACAACCTTTGGCTAGCTATTTGATCTTTTTTTAGTTTTTTTGAAACTTAGGGTTTGCGATCCTTATCGGTCTTCCATTTTAACTTTTCGTGATTTTAATGCATCATTAGGAAACTGGTACATACTCTCAAGCGGCACAAGGATGAAGACGTTGTCAAGGGACAAAGCTATCAAGAGCCGAAAGGTAGTTTGCATTTATTTATCTCGAGCTATTTTCCCAAACGTGCACTTTGCTCTATACTTTGTGTCGTCTTTGCTTGTATCTTATGAATAATTTCCATAATGAGCTCATCTATTATGACGCTCTCGAAATCTGTGTGCTCTTTGTCACCGTTTCTTGCCGATTTGTGCCCTTGTGGCTTATTTGCAACTTTTCGTTTAGTTTGGAATCAATGAATCGATTTTTGTAATTACTTTGGACGGTCGACGAAGTTACTACTTATCAAGTCACTGCATATATGTGAATTCTTTTTTCTGCTGATTTTTCAAAGCTCTATTGTCATGCTAGTAGTTTGAGGCTTACTTTATTCTGCCCATCTTTTCAGGCTCTTTGGGACAAGGCCCTTGAGATCAGAATTGTATTGCAAAATCCATATACTAAGTCAAATAAACTACCACACAGTGATTGTTTGTTTCTTTATAATTCTCGCGCCTTCCAGTTTTCTCTGCCCATGTCTGTCCTTGAAAAACACTTCCTTTTCTAATTGATATCCGGCTTTAGATGGTTTTGTTTAAACCTGTCATTGTTCATCCTAGGAACCAATTAGATCATTGTTCTTGAGTCCGACAAAGCGGTTTCCGTGGATATTCGGATCTAATTGCATCTTCGAAGAACGCGATAGATTCACTAGTGCAATTGCAAGAGGCATGTTATTGAAACATCTTATTGTTTTGTTATTAAATTTTAACTTCTTTACTCTTGAGCTGTCAAATTGGTGTTGTATATTGATAGTTGGCCATATCTACAATGCGAGGCTCGCTTGACAATAATCCCTCAATTGCTCGAGCCTTTGAAGGTGAGTTTCAGATTGCTTGTGTTTTTTTGTGATAATACCCATTTAATGACAACACTTATCCCTTTATTCTGTAGTTAGTAGTCACATGTAGACTCTGACGAACTGTTACACTACCGAGGAAGCAAGGAAAATTTGGTGATAGTGCATGACTGCATGCTTAGCATTTGTTTTCTGTGGTTCACTTTGAAGTAGTCAGTTGCTGAAATGCATGGAATAGTATAGATGTAATGATCCGTATACGCTTATCAAGTGCTATCTTATCTATAAATGATTCATATAGGGTGTCAGGAGTTGTTCCATAGCATGCGATTCTTTACATTCTATCTTTCAGGAGAGCATGCGATTTCCTTGTTTCTATTGATTTAATCTTTAGCCGCGTTGATGTATATGTGTCATTGCACCCTCTTCCTGGTTCTTTCAATTTTGTATTACATATTAGCTCTTTCAACCATCGTCCTCATGATGGTAGATTAGAAGGTGGATGGTTGTGCTGTGCCATGTTCCCTTTGGCTAGTGCGGTGATATTGATTTTATTTTTTAGGGAAATTCTACAGTATATCATTGAGTTTTTCGGTTTTCTACCTTGTACCCCTGTTTTTTCTAAAATTTAGGTGGTACCCCTATACTCTCATACTTAGTCTGGAATGTAACCTTAATGATTAATTTCGTTAATGTTTCCATTAAGTCCATCATTTTCCACAACCTTTCTTTAACCTATATTCTTAACCACCAACAATACCTCACCATCCTCCATAAGAGCCATTAGAAACCACTCTTAACAACCAAACAGCCTATATCATCCACCACAAGATCTGCCTAGAACCAAAAACCCCTGCAAATTGGGGGAGATGAGTAGAGGACGAGGGGCTTGGCGTTGTGGTGGATATGAGAGGAGCAGTTGTTACCTGTTTATGGACATGTGCTCATGGTGGTATTTAGGTTGGTGCTTGGCCAGAAAAGTGAAGGAGTTTGACAGGGGAAGGAAGATGATAGTCATGTGAGGATGACGACCCATCTTGCTCCTCCATTGACCAATGGAAACTGGTGTTACGTCACTTAGTAGGTGGTTTTCAAGGGTGATTGAGTGGGGTAATGGATACTTTACTTTTTTTTTATGGGTCAAAGTAAATTAGCAGACCGATTTCACGGTTTAGTTAACTTGGGGACTAAGAAAGCGAGTTCAGGGGAATATGGTATGTTTAATAAAAAGTAGGGGTACAACGTAGAAAACCGGAAAACTTGGGGGGTGCATCATTGAGTTTCCTTTTTTTCTTTTTCTTGTAGTTTTGATAGCGGAATTCTCTCTGTCATAGTTCATCTCTGCTTGAGTAGATTTGGGATAATGAACGCAAGACCTATAAAGATCTAGCTGTTGCCCATTATGTAATATTGTTCTTGCCATGCTGGGCGGTGTATGCTTTACTTTCTAGTTTCTACGAATATATACAGTCTTACATATTAACAGTTTAATACATTGTTCTAGCTTTTTAGATAATGTTCCTGGATTCTTTTAAATCTCGAACTTTTGTTCATTTTTCTGTTTTGAATGAATGTTTTTAGAAGGTGGCCCTCAGTCATCTCTCGTTTCTAACGGCGAGTTAGAGAAAATCGATGTTGATCAGGAGTGGTTACAAATTTCCCAAATTCAATCAAGGTGATATACGAGTCCCATCAAAGAGTTTTATCTGTTTGCTTTTGGTTGTCATTTATAAATTTCTTTCGCATAATTATATGTAGTAGTTGTTTGTTACGGAAATCGTCATTCAATTTCACACAGAAAATAACTGGGTTGGTATTAGATCTGCATGTGTGCAATCTGTGGATTGTAGTTGCAGACTTGATTTTTGACGTGTTGTGCACAAGGTGACTGGTTGGTGCTGATCTCAAACCCCTCAGATAGTCATTTTGTTTTTTACTTGTGTTCTTAATGATCACAAACACCTCAGATACTCTTTACATTCTTAACTCAATCTTTGTTACAAAAACGTGGCTGATAATGCCCTTAAAATGCAATCGTGGTGACCTTGAAACCCTTTACAAAGCGGTTCCAATACGTTGTCATGGCAAATTTGATATCGTGATCTTGCCTATGCATTTGAGAAGGATTTAAGTTACACTTGGGATTCTGTTTGGATGAGATGACGTGCGTGCCAGCTAATAGCCTTTGGATTTCGTCTTTATTTTAGCTTAATTTTCACCTGCTGTTTGCAAAATAGGAGGTTTGAGACGAACTGAAGCTGGTTCTTTTGGAAAATTCTAGCATAATGGTGAATTGTCTCCACACCCCTTTCATCAAGTTGGAAGTCCACATCTCTTATTCGAACCTCAACGCATGATATCTAGTCACATATTTGACGGCTAGAACCGCATAAAAAACATTCCTCCTAGAGTACCCGTGAGAAGTTTCATGTTTAAGGCTTTTGCATTGTTGTGATCGTTATGAGATAATAATTTCAAAACCAAGAAGACAATGGAGGAAAGTGTTGCTAATGAAGGGTGAAATGAGGAAAAGAGGGTCAAAGGTGCCTATCTCCTCCCTAGGGTAACGAGTTACCTCCACATGGAAGCAAAGAGTGCCCCCATGAAGCCATGACCCATTATCCAGCCTCCTCTACAATCTCTTACCTGCTGCTACCCTATCATTCCCTTACTAGTGATCAGCACTGTGGCCTGGACTCTCATTCCCTAAACCCTATCATTCCCTTGTGTACCTATGTCGGACACGCGGACATTTCATTTTAGACCAAAAATGATTTTTTTTCCATAAAATAGCCAAATCCGACCCTTGTCGGATACTTCTAATCAAGTCCGAGCAACGTAGGTGATCGGTTATCTTTTCATTTGATAGATTTTGCTGAACTCTTGGGGCTATGTGGTATGTGTGTGTGCAGCTTGCTTTTGCAAGCATTGATTTATTTTCATAATCTAAGTTAGTCATGAAATTTATGTAGTGCTTTTTCGCGCTTTACATTGCAGTTAGCATCCTTCAGAAACAAGTCGGTTGATAAATGGCAGAGAAAAGCTGATGTGCACAGTGGTGCTGCTGCAAAGAAAGCAAAATTACTGGCGTTTAACCAGGTACTGCATGTCTGCATTTTGACAGTGAAAGTGATTTGATATCCAATTGCAACATCATTACCCCAGTGCCCCATATGGAGAGGGAAAGAGGTTTGGATGTGCACCTTACCCCTTTGCTTGAACACAGAGAGACTTTGCATCACACATATATATTACTTCACAATATAAGAAGGGCAAACATATCAATAAGTCAGTTTGCTTATTCCATGAGATTCCAAAGCCGAAGTGATAGATGAACCATCTCAACCAAAACCTTAAGGTGATGGTTGAGGCCCAACTATTATATTTGTTCCTATTACGAAGAAAGTGAATCATTGGCTTCAGCTGAAATGGAAATAGAAACAGTTCAATTTGGATTGCGTTTTCTCTAATTTCTTTTTGAAACTTCCTTTGTAGAATATAAGTGACCAAGTGGAAACATACATGAGGGATCCAAGTAAAATGATTAGGGGCATGCAAATGAGAAGAGAGACTGCCGATGTATTTGGCTCTGTAAGTTTTCACTTTATTTCTCCTAAATATCATCAATCTTCAAAAACGAATTTGCATCCTTTGGGATCGATTAGTGTTCTTTGTCTCGCAGTCGCACAAAGAGTTGACAACACCACCGAGGAGGTACACTGTTTTTTCACAAAGACTATTTTTTTTTTATTGTAATTTCTCTCTTGGCCGTTGTTAGGGCAAAGGTCTTTGCATGTCCTTAAACTGAATGTACAGTCCAAGTTAAAGGGTCTCACCAATTAAGTTGCAAGAGTTTTTTGGCCATCGACTTCTTGGTATTTGCATAAACCTCTTTATTAGAATATGTCAATGCATGTATCAAGTAGTAAGAGACTTGGGGAAGTGATTTGGGGGGTGTTTAGGTACAAAAAAGGAGGGGTATGGAAGGGAAAGGGAGGGGGTGGAAGGTGTGAGTTTCCCTCCAAATATTTCCTCCTTTGGAAGCATTTGCCTGGTAGGATGGAAAAGGGATGGATCTATTTTCCCTCCCCTCCAACCCTCAACAATCTATTTTGCTAACCAAAGAAAGAACATTATCTCCGTTTATTTCCCTTTCCCTCCAACTTCTCCTATTCAAACATACCCTCAAGACCATGTGTAATAGTAAAGGAATTAACATTGGAACAATGGAACCTGTGTGGCTGTGTGGCTGTGCACTTAGTGCATTGTAAAGTGTCTGCTATTTGGTGAAGAGTCATTTTTGCGCACTAGGGTGAAGTGTTGAGTATTGTGTCAGACTATGTTTCTTGTCGAGGCGTGGCTCACAACAGCTTTTGTTTGTCCGTGATACTCCCCGTGACTACATTTCCTACTATAACCGTTGCCAGTTTTATGTTAATGCATGATTATAGGTTTGTCTTATGCAAAAACGTCTTTAAATTAAGACCTCCTTTTTGCCCCCCTGGTGTTTGTATTCGTCTGTTTATATGATCTGAGTTTGATATGGATACTGAATATCTTGCTTTCACCTAGCCTTGAACTTCTTTAATCGGTACACTTTTTCCTATACAAACGGTGCTTCCAACGACTATGCTCTTGATTTCTTTCAAACTTTAGGCAAACCACGAAGGTGATCCCGAGCTCTGGGACGACTCTAAAATTGTACCATCAAATGCTTAATGAGTTTCTTGAATCGGTTAACAACACATCCTCCGGTAAATTATTTTTCATTTAGTCAATAGATTTTTCGTTTTGGTCTCTCGAGATCTGGGTTAACTTTCTCTAATTGATAAATAATTCACTTATTCATACAAGTCTATATAGTTAACTTCCATGATCTCACATATGAACCGACATTGCGTCATTTCATCTACAGAGGCAACATTTTACGCTCTGAAGAATAAACAACCAAAGAAAAGGAAAGTTGTTGATAGGCGAGCCTCCAAGAGCCGCAAGATAAGGTTGATTTCTTATGCAATCTTTCCTAGTTCATGATGGTAACATGGTATCACAAAGATCTATATGAGAGCACTCAGAGCAGTCTCAGTAGTTTCTTTATGCTACTGTCTCGTAATTCTATATATTTAGTGAAATCTTACATTTTCTATTCAATGTGTCAGGTATAACGTTCACGAGAAGATTGTCAATTTTATGGCTCCTCGACCAGTGGATATGCCTGAGATGGCCCCCAAGTTATTTCAGAATTTGTTTGGGCTGAGAACTCAGAAATCGTCATCAGCCGCATAGAATGAATGCTGTTCCTGCTAATTTTAATCTGCATTGTAGTAATGATACCGATCACCGATTCAATTATAGGAATTTTTTTTTGGGATCCCGTACATGTAATGAAATTCAATTTATTTTGAGTTGGACAGTACCATACACTTGATTGTGCTGGAGGTCCAAAATATAATCACCTTCTGTTTCATAAATGTTGACTTTGAAATGCCCAAAACTCGCTCAAGATTTCGTCTCGGCCTCGTAGGTACACAGCGAGTGTCGAACTCTTGAAAAATCATGATTTTACCAATGACTAGTGTAGCTGGTAAAATAATTGAGGGTAGTATGTTGTGCTCTTGAGTTCTGACCAGTTCAAAGTTCAAAACTCATCGGTATACTAGTGTTTTGGTTCAAGTGTACTCGTCTTGTACGCATCTTGGTTGTAAACCAACGCTGGTTCAGCGTCCCACTTTCTAAGTTCGACCTGCCCTGACCCGCCAAGAAAAACAAAAAGGAAAATAAAATTTTGCTTCGGCTTGGTCCAACCTAACCACAAGTCAATCTAGGGCCAGGCTTGAGCCATGCCATCCCTCCCACCCCAACCTAACCACGTGTCAATCTTATATTTTCCGTTTCATGCATCAGGTGTAACGTTCATGAGAAGATTGTCAATTTAACGCACCTCAATCGATGGATATCAAAGTTATTTCAGAATTTCTTTGGACTGAGAACTCGGAAATCATCATCATCAGCAGCGTCGAATAAATGCTTTTGGTTCGTGCTAAATTTTAATTTGCCTTGTAGGAATGATCACAAACCGAGCATCGCCAATTCAATTATACGAAAGTTTATTGGATCCCATACATGTAATGTAATACTTCTTTCAAATGTAGCCTTTGAAATGCTCAAAACTCGGCTTAATATTTGTCTCGAGAGTCTCGTAGTATTGACACAAAAAGTAAAAGAAAAAATCGCTCTTTTTTTTTTTTGAGGGGAAAAAAATCATGATTTTATCCATAGCTAATAGTACAAAAATGACGCAAGGCATTAAATGATTCACGGTTCCTGCAAATATCGACTTGTTAGAACTTGAAAATTACCGAGAAAAAGAATTCAATCGGTTAGTAAATATTGGTCATGCTACAGTACTTCATAAGCAGAGAGCATTACATTTCTTCACTTGAACTCGACTACATTGAAATTTTTTGATACAGAATCACAGAAGATTGAATCAACATAACTTGATCGCTTTCAGCTAAACATAATGCCAATGGCCAAGAGAGCAGACGCCCCCAAACAAGTACGTATATGATTCAATTGGGTCCACGCAAGGCAGTGACAACGACTTCCACCATCTCCGAAAATTACCCGAGGCCTCTAACATATTGGTCGAGGGTAGTGTTGAACAAACTCGATCCTACAAGATTGCATACACATTTGCATAATTAGTAAATACCCAAAATCAAAATACATACTGAAAATGAGATTCTCTTAATGAAAATGAACTATATCTGATAATGAAAGCGTTAGAAGAGTTAGAAATCAACTCCATATTATGGGAAAATAGCTTTTCTTTTTCTAAGTCGGAACTTCCATGTATGATTCGCCGCACGTAAATCGAGAGCACTAAAGCAAAATCTTACTAATTATTACACATGTGATTATGTGATTCTGTGACAAAGGTTTACACTGTTCTATGAAAATAGTGGGGGTACATAATTTTGGGAGAGAAGTTTTGGTAATAAAGATTTACTCTATATTCTTTGGCTCTAGATTACAATGAAAATGACGAAAAGTGATTCACTAAATTAGTTATACTTCTTTTTATTGTGACGTAGTAGTCCTTGAGCGCAATTCTCGACATAATTTTCAGTATGATCCAAGAAAGCTCTAAATGAGGTTAACACATGCATAATGTTAGTATCTCTTAGTCCCCAAAATCTCATATGAGACGGTATCATGATAATTATATCTTGGGATTGAACTATTTAGGGCTCGCTTGGAATGGAGTAATTATTAAGGGAGTAATAGAGGCTAAAATAAGAGGATGGAAGGAGATTGGTGGTTAGTGGTGGTTGTGGAGGATGGAAAGAGGTGGTGAGGGAGGAATTATTACCTCCGTATGGAGGTAATGCATTACTTGAGGGGGGAGGTGGGTAATTATTACTCCTTAATGAATAGACTAACACGCTATCTTCCTCCATTTCTATCTCCACCCTCCATCACTTTCCTCCATTTTCTAGTTCATTTAAGCTCTATTACTCCCTTAATAATTACTCCCATTCCAAGCGAGCCCTTAAGGACATCATTCCTTCTCACTTGTTTTCTTTGTTGTTTTCCGGTAGAGTTTTTAATCAAATGGGTTGGTCTTGCATTATATGAAAATAATCCCATTACTTGGGAATCTAATTGTTCATGGGCATTTAATAGATGAAACACGAGCAATTGAAGGATAGAACAAGATTGTTGGCCTTATTCGGGGGAAAGAATAGCAAGAGTTACGAGAAGGCATAACACAACTTTATTAGCAGGAAGAAGGATGGCTACAAAATATGCATTCCTAAGCATTTGGCGAGATAAGAGATCACATCGTTCCTACTAATCGCACCAAGTTAATCGTGAAAGATAAAAAAGAACACCTTTTTCTTGTAGGATTGGTAGAAAACTTGGAAAAGTATGGATCCAGGTGTTCAAAGTAACAAAGTACTAAATCATGAAGTCAATCACTTACCGGATAGGAGTTCCAGGAGTGAGTAAGAGGATTCTTGACTACGTATTCAACATACATGTTGTAAATATACTTCAGTGATTCACGTAGATCGCCAGTTCTAGGATTAGTGACCAGAATAAGCTGCAAATACAGAGACAGATAGGATATATATCAGAGTCGATGAAAGAAAATAGCTTGCATATAGAGAAATGTTACACGAAATTGTTATGCTAGACAGCTCCCGAGATCAAGATACAATGTCCATGTTATACATGCAAACACAGAAAAACAAGATATTGATCAACGAAGGTTTGTCCAAAAGCTGGTCCAAATTTGAGGTAGAGATAATCCCTTTGGTTAGATGGACAGATAAGGTAAGGAAAGTTAGGTAAGAACATAGTCCAATGGCCTCAACTATACCTCGAGCTAAGAACATAGTCCAATTGCCTCAACTATACCTCCTATGTCAGGGTAAGAAGGCCGTGTGTACAGATTCTAACCCCTGTGTTGGAAACGATATGCTATTTCTGGATGATCAATAATAAAATGCTTCGAGACTTGAACCAGCCATGTGCTACTTCGCAATATGCTCCAAGGTCAGCCATTAAGTCTTTGGTTTGAGACAAAAGAAAAAAAAAGGAGAGAATGGGAGATCTTTGCGTTTGTAGCAATGAGGAAGGAGTGGGATCGGAAGAAAAAATAACAAAAAAAGAGGGTAATCGATCCCTCAATAATCCTAAGTTGGAGATACATGAAAGGAAAACTCCTTTCAATTTAGAGGAAATTGATAGCTCCCACCTTTTCTATATCATTTTGTTAGAACTTCCACCTTTTCTAAGAGGATTTCAAAACTCCCACCTTTTCTGAACATTTCCTCTAAAACTCATACCAAAAACCCATTTTCACCCAAATAAATGTCATTCTTTTAGCAAAAATCATCACGATATATCTTTTTGTCGAAAACTAATGTTTGCTAGAATAAAAAAAAACATTTATGATTGATATGGACAAAAAAATGTCTCTTATTTTGGCAACAACTGGCTTTTGGTGGGACTTTTAGACGAAATGTTCAGAAAAGGTGGGAGTGGTGAAAAAAAAATTCGAGTAGGTGGCGAGTTTTGAAAAATCGCTAAGAAAAAGGAAAGTTGTCAAATTTCTCTTCTTTTTATTTTAAGTGTTGTCCATTATGAATCTGTCCTCTCCCCCTTCCCTTATCTCTGGCTTAGAATTGAGAGTAGTCCGTTCCTTTACCATTGGATTTGGTAATGTGAGAGATAATCTGGTAATCTAAAAGTAAATCAGGAGTCAAGCTAATCTAAAAGTAAATGTAAGATTTCCAAAGACACTGTTGCAAAATCATAAATACCAGGGTTACGGCTGGCAATTTGGAAATACTTGAACAAAGTAGCTGGAAAAACATTGAGGGTTAATGGTTGTCGTAAGCTTACAAGCCTAGTTTCAGAAACACGGAAAGCATTCAACAAGAGATCCCTCACAGTTGGATTCCTAATGCAAGAAAAAAAATCTGACTACTTTTGAACTCCTAAGACACGAAAGGATGCAACCATAGGAGCACAAATGACTAGAGAACAAAGTTGATCAAGTACAAAACAAAATCACAAAATTATTAGAAAAAAGAAACTCAAATTACAACCAAACAAAAACAGCAATTGGATTGTGAGAACCAAAAGGTCTAGAATATAAGTGAATGCAACATACCTTTATTCCAGATGGCGTCTCCATGAAACTAAGCTTATAAGTATTGGTGCGGAAACTATGAAACGAGCACCCCTGGCCTGGCAATTGCGGCACCCCAAGGTTGACCTTTTCCGCACTGCCTCGACATCAGAAATGTAAACATCAGCAATGTTCTATTTATTCCACCTTACATTCAACAAAATGCAACTTATGCAATTTGGTCAAGGATTGGTGATCTAGATGATATTCAAGTTGCACGAAATTGGTCAAAATATCAATACAGAAAGAACATATTATTTGCAATCTTGTAGCTTAATTTGATCGTGTTTCTTTAAATTGCACAGGTTCTGGTACTGGGATTTATCCTTTCCCCCAAGTTTCAGCTATATTACTCTATCTCTTCAAAATTACCTCACATAACCAACACTGGACACACGAACATGGTTATGATACTTGGACACTTCACTTCAAGCCAAAAATATGAGTTTTTATAAAATATGAGTCGGACGCTTTCTAACCAAGGTTGGGTAACAAAAATTCCAGTGTAGGTTATGCTAATAAAACTTTAGGCATTGTCGAGAGTCTGATACAATATAAGTGAATGTGGACAAACTATCTCGCTCTCCAAATTCCAAAGGAATCAAAGACTAGTCATCAAATTTACACTTTCTAGTTTCTACACAACACCAGAAGAAGATTACACTTTCTGAATTGGAATTCATCTTCATCCATCAAGTTTCCATTATACAGCTCTGGACACTTCTATAGTCAAACAAATCACACCTCCACCATCAAAAGCTCAACAAATAACCCACCGTCCAAAAACCCAAAAAGATCAAAACTTCAACAAGTTTGATCTATTCGATTCGTGCTAACCCATATATACAATATCCTAGGCACATCTTATGACACATCACATTAGTCCATCAATCACCAATGAATTCCTGCAACCTACCAAATCATACACCCACCATACAAAAATCATAAGGGTGTGTTTGGATTGAGGAATTTGGAGGGAAAAGAAAGGGAGGGAGAATAGGGGATTTAAAATCCCTTGTTTAGATAACAAATGAGGGTGGAGGGAAATGGAGGAAGAGATTTGGAGGATCCAATTTCCCCCTCCAAGCCTAATCAAAATCTTTTCTTAATAGGCAAGATTTTGAGGGAAATTGTATCCAAACAACCACATTCCATTCCCCCCTCCCCTCCCATTCTCTCCCTTTCAATTCCCTCCTTCCCCCTCCCCTCCCTTTCCCTCCACTTTTGCTATCCAAACACACCCTAAGGGTGTGTTTGGATAGCAAAAGTGGAGGGAAAGGGAGGGGAGGAGGAAAGAGAGAAGAGAAAGGGAGAGAAGAGAAGGGGAGGGGGAATGGGAAGTGGGTGTTTGGATACAATTTCCCTCCAAATCTTGCCTACTATGGAGAGATTTTGATTTGCCTTGAAGGAGGGAAAATGGATCCCTTAAAATCTTTCCCCCTTCATTTTCCTCCACCCTTATTTGCT
This sequence comes from Silene latifolia, assembly GCF_048544455.1. Taxonomy (NCBI): domain Eukaryota; kingdom Viridiplantae; phylum Streptophyta; class Magnoliopsida; order Caryophyllales; family Caryophyllaceae; genus Silene; species Silene latifolia. Next base: position 64,537,184 of record NC_133532.1, on the reverse strand, counting down.
ATCCAAATAAGGAATTTTAAATACCCTACTCTCCTTCCCTTTCTTTTCCCTTCAAATCTCTCAATCCAAACACGCCCTAAAAGATCAAAACTTTGCCTAATTGATTCATTCTAACCACATATACCATATTCTAGCCACATTTTGCGACAAATCGTATCAATCACAACAACAACATTACCCGAGTACCTCAATGGCTCCCGCAAATTACAGGATAAGGGGAGTCGGATGTACACAAAGAGACTGTTTCCGAAACCAATAAACTCAAACAAATTAACAAATCCAAAATCAGGAAAACGTTAAAAAAGTTGATTATTACCAAGTGGGGTCCATCTTAGCAAAGAAGAGATTTGAGGAAAAGAGCAAACCAAACATAAGTTTGTGATCTTGTTGAGGATCTAAAGTATGAAGATGACGATTCCATTCCTCGTAAAGCAAACAAACACCATTTCTATTGAAGATATAAATCATATGTGCATTGTTTCCTCGATGTCTTTATCTTTGGTGGTGATGGGTTTATCTCTGTTCCTCCAAAAAACTGCATCTTTCAACCTTACTTCTAATAATAATAATAATAATCAAACTAAAACAAGAAATTATTGTTGCACTTTGATCACTATTTATAACCCAATTTGTAGTTTTTATAATCGAAATCAGAATTCAGATGAGGTGATGATTTAGAATTTCGGACGGATTTAGGAGACTCTCACTGGCTTTCTACCTAGGTAGCACCAAAACGGACACGGACACGGGACACGGACACGACACGGACACGTGACACGGCATCCCTTGAAATTTAGGACATGGGACACGTTATTTAAATTTAATAAAATATATATTTTATAATTATATACGTTCGATTTTATTTTTATAAAAGTATTTGATATTAAATTTAAATAAGTGAAGCTAAAACTTGCCTTGATTATAACTCATTTTCATTTACTATCCAAACGAATCTTCTAATCAATCTCTTTCGACAACTCATTTCACGCTTAAAGAACATCATTCACCCCAAATGATGTCCAAATGTCATGGACACGCGTCGGACACGGCCGAAATACCATGGACACGCGTCGGACACGTGCCCGAATAAATGTAGAAAGTTAGACACGGCTTTATAGGTGTCCGACACGTTTCGACGTGTGTCCGAGGAGTGTCGGTGTCCGACACAGTGTCGGACACGGGACGGCTGATTAGGAGAAGTGTCCGTGCTACCTAGCTTTCTACAATAAGGTCGGAGATTTTTTTTTTCTACAATCGGCTTGGCTTCGGGTCGAATTATTTCGAGATATATTTAGGACTCGGAGTGATAATGAGACGAGACAGTTTGCGACAACTCAAGATCGGCTCGAAAGCTTAACGAGTCAAGCCAAGCAAGCCCGGGCTCGACTCGAAAAGCTCACAAGCCGCAAGCGGTTCGAACTACGTGATTAGATAAGATATTGTTCATGTTGTATAAAAATATTATATTATGATTATATCTTTGTATCATACCTATCAAATGTCCACTAATTTGTCAAATATTTTTAACAATCAATCAATCATCAATCATCTATCTATCTATCTATCTATCTATCTATCTATCTATCTATCTAATCTATCTATCTATATTAATCTATCTATCTATCTATCTATCTATCTATATTAATAAAGGAAGCTTTTTTCGATCGTTTATAGAGAGTCCAGGTTCCCTGAACGACTTTCGACCAATGAAATAAAAGATAATATCTAAATTAATACTTCCTCCATTCAACTCCACTCTACCACTTTGCTTTTTCACGTTCGCCAACGCGTGTTTTACGCGGTAAATATCGTTAGCTACGTATTTGCAAAAATTATAAAAATTAGATATTTTTAATGTACTCGTAAAGACGGATCAAACAAGATCCCACATGAATATATTTTCACTTATATATTGAGAGAAAATCGAGATTGAATGTGCATTTGTGAATAGTGTAAAAAATAGAAATAGGTAGAGTGGAGTTGAATGGAGGAAGTAATTATTAAAATACGATATGGAACCATCAATTAATTAATACGGAATCAATATCTATAATGAAAGATTTTCGAGCAATCAATATTGTTAATGTTATACTCCCTCCTATCCATGGTTTTTTTCCCCTTTGAAGTGGGCACGGGGATTAAGGGTGGGAGTATAATATTGATAAATATATGAGTGAAGTTTGGTAATTGGAGAGAGGTATGAATAATTATGATTAAATATTAATAAAGGTGATGGGTGGGGTTTGGTTATTGGAGAGAGGTATGAATAATTAGAATCAATCTATATATTAATCTCATAAGTGGGCTGCTTACATGGCATCATATTAAGCCACCAAATATGACGTGGCAGCTCATGGTTAAACTAAGTTATAATATACAGCAAATTGTGAATTATGATTTCAGAAGATAAGAGATAGAGAAGCATATTGGATGGATTGGATATTGGATTGACGTCCAATACATCAAATCTTCTTCAAAATCCAATAAATCTTTTCAAATCTTTTCCAAAATCACACCAAAATAATCGTCCAACAATACATCAAATCTTCTTCCAAAATCACAATAAATCTTTCCCAAAATCACACCAAAATAATCGTCCAACAATACATCAAATTTTACAATAAATCTTTTTCAAAATCACACCAAAATAATTCCTAATTTGCTAACCTTAAAATCGTCCAACAATACATCAAATCTTCAAAATCACAATAAATCTTTTGCATCCTTTTACCTTTCACAAATGATATACCATTGATTTTGTGCTGCAAGATAAACAAGGAAACAAAATATTAGGTGTATATTATATTATTACGAGATCACATCAAACAATATTTTTGCATATCACAATATAGGAGTATACGAGTATATTAACGTTGATGGTAAAAATATGAGACTATATAAATTATATTATATTCCTATTTTGATGGTAAAAATATTCCTATTCCTTTCCTATTATATTCCTATTCCTATTCCTGTGAATTATGAATGAATATGAATATATATTTACTTCAAATACTTCACAATATCATTTATACGATTATCACCTAGAAGCCCTTACACAGTTTATTAATTTGGAGATCAAATCACACAAAATATTAGGAGATCATAATCACAATATTATTTATATTTATACGATTATATTTATACGATTATGTATATAAATACATACCAACACACGGTTCATTACTACACACTACCGAACAAAGCATACAAATCTAATATCTAAGCTTAAAAATGGCCCAAAACAACACCCTCACCACATCCATGACCTCAAAGACTACCCCTGTGACATCCACCATCAGTCAACTAAAGCCAAATGTGAGACACCAAACATTGCTTGCTAGAGTGGTCCGCAAATGGTATCGTCCTGAATTTCTTATCCCAAACCAGCATTCAACTATTGAAATTCTTTTACTGGACATTGAGGTAATTTTTTTGCTTAATTTTTGCTAGATTGATATGTTGATAATGGTGATTATTTTGATCTCTAAATTATTGTACAGAAAAATATCATTCAAGCAACGGTGCGAAAACTATTAGTCGACCGATTTGACCCAAGAGTAGTGGAAGGTGTTGCTTATAAAATAACTGGATTTAAAGTGGCTGAAAACAATGGATCAGAGATTGCAACCCCTCAACCATTTCGTCTGTACTTTGAATTTGGCACCTTAGTTTTACAGTCACCGAACTCTCCAATCCCTAGGTATGGATTTTCATTCCAGGAATTCGGTGATATAATTGCCAATGACTCTCTAGACAAGCATTTCATAGGTACGTATTATTACTCATCCATACGACATATGTATGACTCATACGACAATTACAATTAAAAAATGTAACTGACAATTACTTTCAATGAAGATGTTGTTGGCCAGTTTGTTGGAGTCGGAGAACTCAAGAAAACTACAGGGGGCCATCCAATTAAGACGGTCAAACTCGAGAATATTGAGTATTTACTTATATTTTCCTTAATTTCTTTCATATTTATTAAACATAATGCATACACCTAAAATGTCTAACCCAATTATAATTGTAGGAAGGAACAAATAACATGCTCACTTTGGGGAAAATATATTACTGAAATAGATGAGTTCATGAAAACTCAAACAGCATCAAGTGGCCCAACATTCATGGTCATACAGTGTGCACAACGGATTATTTTCCAAGGTCAGTAAACTTTTACTATCCATAAACCAACATACTTTATCTTAAAGCGCGCTAATTTCTATGATAATTCAAATATAGGAGTGCGCATTCAAACCTCAAGATATGCGGCTAAGATTTATATCAACCCAGACATCCCCGAAGTCGATGCTCTCAGAAAAAAGTAACATATTATTAACTCCATTTTTATCCTTTTAACTTATTTAATAATTTAGTGTGTATCTATCAACTTATTTAACGTACTACAGGTTGAATGAGGGTAATGACCCAGTGTCATCTCGCATAACTCAGATCACTGATGAGCATACCGACATTCTCTCCACTGATAATATACTTAGCATCAAGGAAATCAAGAATTGCCAAAGGGTATATATTTTACATACGATTTGACTTTTATCGATATCATATAAATGTATCACCGAATTTACTCTTATTTTGTTAAAACACAAACAAACAGGCTGATGATTATGTGACACTTGCAAGCATTGATGACTTAGAATCGAGCATTGGATGGTACTATGATTCATGCAAGTTATGCAGAACGAAGGTTGAACTCCATCAGGATAACCTTTGGCATTGCAAAAGGAAGCAATGTGATGGTTTTACAAAAGGGTTGAAAACTAAAGTACCAAGGTAAATATGTATATATATATATATAATTTTTAAAATATAGTTTTTTGCTGAATTTGTTTAAGAGTGTAAGCAAATATCTTAACTGCTTAGACAAAATAAAATACACCACTTCAGGAATGACAAGGCACAGACAGATAAGGCTCTTGCCTTCTAATCACCTAGCCTGCAGCATTTACGCTGCAATATCAGAAACTTCAACCAGGTAAAACAATTGCAATGAAGGTCCACAGCACCACACTATTACCCATTTTCACTCATTCATACAAATATAAAACCGATAATCACCCTTCCAGCAAATCATGTTTCATGTTTTCAACTAAATCAAGTTCCATTCTCTCTTCCGACAAATTAATACTCCGTCTATCCCAAAATAATCTTCCTACTTTCCTTTTTTAAGTCATAAAAACCGAAAAATATGTATATATATATATATATATATATATATATTTTTAAAATATAGTTTCTTGAATGAATTTGTTTAAGAGTGTAAGCAAATATGTGTTAATAACATACCTTCTTGGACAGGTACCAAGTCAGATATCATGTTGTTGGGATAGAGAATGATTATGCTGAATTCACCCTATTTGACAACCACATCGCAACTTTGGTGAAAGTGACCGCATCAGACCTTCTTGCTGCACAGGAAAAACCAAAGATACCCGACGAATTAGGCGTATTTATCGGGAAGACGTATGTATTCAAGGTCCGGGTTAAACAGGATTTCAACATTGAACAGAAGTCAAGTAGCTATGCTGTGGTGAGTATGAGCGATGATCCCGAAGTGATAAGCCAGTGGGAGAAGAAATATCAAGCACTCCAGGTATTCAATTATATACAAATAACTCAATACAAATGCTACATTATACAACAAAAATCGTCACATCATTTATATTACTTAGGATTGTTCTAAGCCTGCAAACCATCAGACAAGTACCGAATCTGATCCGATCATCCAGATTGAAGATAATACTGCTCAGATTGAAGATAATATTGCTAGCAGCGAAATGGTAACCTTTACTCCTATTCACATCTCTATTTATGTATTGAAAGTAATTTTAGGTTTACAATTATTTATTTATTTTTGTATTTTTTCAGATTCAGATACACGCATCCTCTGAGACCGGTGAAACTGGTGACACTGACGGTCAATTGCTCGATGTCCAAGATCATACCCCTCCTCTGAAAAGGAAGGTCTCAAGGATGCTAGAAGTTGTCGAAGATGAACACGATGAACCATCTATGACTGACCAAGAATCGGCAACTAAGAAAATCATGAAGATCAAAATGGAGAAGAATTAAGCATCTTTTTAATATAGGTTATAGGTAATACTTATAGAATAAAAGCATGATAATACTCTGCTAATAGGTATTGGTGACATTTATTTTGCTTTGATTTTGGTTCCAGTGTGTGTTTAAGTTTATTGCTCGAACAACTTATTCATGGCTTCACATTTGATGCAGTACTATTGAGATAATTAATATAGATTGATAATTGTGATGATTATTCAAAATTGGAGATTTTTGCACTAAAAGGCATATAAGCATTAATTTAAGAAGATTACAACTCAATGTAAAATATGGAGATCATTGCACCAAAAGGCATATAAAAATATTGACAAACACAATTCGAAATTTTAAACGCTTTGTACCATAAGACAGAAAAAAATTGAACAGGCGACTACGGAGTTTCCTTTTCCCTTACTCTGCTCATTTTCATAAAAAGTCCTTTTTATAATTTGAAACTTTAATCAATTGGCGCAAAAATCCACTTGGACATTAAAAATAATGGAGAAATTAGAGTTGAAAATACTCTCCTCATATATACATAAAAACACTCTCCTCATATATACATAAAAACTTCAAAACCTAATTTGAAACTTAAATCGTTTGCTGTCAAAACGCGCCTGAGCATGAGCCGTATCTTAAATTAGATACTCTGCTCATACAATGGAGTATGGAGAAGACTTTCCCCTCAGTCTGCTCATTTCCATAAAAACTCCGTTTCCGATTTTTTTACAATAATCGTTTGTCGCCTAAAGGAACTTGGACAAAAATTCAGAATGTTGGGAGTATATTTTCCCCTCCAAAACAGAAATTCAATTTGAAAATACTCTTCTCATTTAAATCCCATGCTCATTTACAAAAATTTAAACTTTAATAGTTTGGCACTTGGACAGAAATACAAAAAAATGGAGTGAATATTTTTTCCCTCCAGAACATGGCGTATATTTGCCCTCGAAAACAGAAAATAAATTGGAAAATACTCTCCTCATATACATAAGAATTCCTTTTGCTAATATGAAACATTAATCGTTTTGACTCCAAAAGGCACTTGGACAAAAATTATATTTGAAAATACTCCTCATATACATAAAAGCTTGATTTCCTTAATTGAAAATTAAGGAAATTGGCGCCAAAAGGCACTTCAAAAATTCCAGTTTTTAAAAATATCCAAAATTGAATTTAGAAATCTGTTGGCGCCAAACAAAACTCCATCTTACATTTCAATACTAAGAGCCACCCATATATAAATAAAGAGGATGTCACTCCATTAAACTACACAAAGCTGTACACAAATTATCATTATGGATCCACCTTCATCTGAGCATAGTCAAAAGAAAAGAAAAGACATTGAAAGAGAAACCAATCAAGGTAATCATGATATCAATATTCATATCAAATTCGATATAATATCAATATGTTTTAGTTATCTATGAGTACTATCATGTTACTATGTTTGTTTAATATGACTTACACAGGTGCAAGAAACATACGCCGTTCGCCACACCTATGGCGGAACCACACTAATCGTAGTAGCCATAATAAAAATCAAAATTCTGTCAACCCGAGAGGTAAAAGACTATATTATCTATGTAATTTGCATGAAAATTAATGTTTATATAAATTTAAAATAATGTATCACCATCATATGCCGTCTTCATACAAATAATTTAACTACCGAACAGATTTGTCATCAACATATCCAAATCAACAACTCGCTTCCAACTTGGACACACACCTCAATAGTAGATCTAAAAGTACAAGTAAAGGAAAAGCTCTTATGTCTGGAAACGCTCAGGGTATTTACCAAAATCTAACTTCTATATTAATGTAGACAAAGAACTTTAACCTAAATCTCTATTAATTCGATTGTGTTTGTTTTTCCATATTCTATCATGTGCTTATGACGACATACACAGCTTCAGGAAACAGGCGCCACATTGCCACACCTCTAGCAGACATAAGCAATCTCAATCTCAGAAGCATTAATCAATTCCCTAATTATGGTAACACAAGAGGTGAAAGAATATAATTCATCTACGTCCTATAGAATTATCTTAAGATCATCATAGTGTTTACCTCAATATCATCATTTATGCTTTACCTTCCCATATTGTGTGCTTAGATATTATTTAAGTGACTAACAAAATTTATATGATGTGTTTGAGTAACCAATAAGCAGAGAAGTCACATCCACAATTTCCAACTCAACAAATTGTATCCGACATGAACTCGCAGCGCAATGATAAGTCTAAGAGTAAAAACAAAGGAAAAGCTCTCATAACTGAAAACAATCAAGGTATTCGTGAATACTCTCACTTCTTTACTATTATGATCAAATACTTTCAACTACATTTTTGAATTACCGTATATTTAACATTCACTCTGTTATATACCCCATTTTACACGTAGAACATGTTGGACAATCAGTATTAGAGCTAAACAAATACAATGAGATGGTCTTCAGCTACGTTCCGCTTAATATTCCACTTACGGACCACAATCATGGTAATTATATACATCCTAACGTGAAATTCTGTTAAACTATGATTACAATTATATACATCCAACCTTTTTGAAAATATGTATTTACTAAGATTAGTCATGTTTATGTTTGCAAGCATGTTTTTTATGCTCAAATATATCAAGAAGGAAGAGAAAACTGATCCTTTCAAATAAGAGATCGACAAATGCAAGAGATTCACATCAATTACAGAGTTATCCTTTAACATGTCCATTTCACAGAAGTACTTACGATATAACGGGTCCCTTACATGTGGATTTTAACGGTAAGATCCACTTTTCGTTATAGTTAATAGTTAATGACTAATATGATTGTTTATGTCGTTGACATTATTTACCATTCTTACTGGTGTGCTTAGGAGTATTCAATATTGATACACTAACACGCAAACTTAACGCGAACAATGCAAGAAAAAGGAGAAGTTATATCTTATCTGAAAAGAGATCTGGAAATCCCCGATCTGGTCTCGATGAACTTTCTACTTCATCCACGCCTTTGAGCTGCATTAGCACAGGTACAGTAAAAAAAATAAGTTCCACCAATTGCATATTATGTTATTATCAAAATATCATATTAACGATTGTATCATTTATAATGCAGACGTATTCAATTTGAGTAGCAAAATGAATTGCTCAGGAAACATAAACATGAACATGTTTGCAAACAGTACTCCAACATTCGCAAGTCATTCCGGTTAGACCTAACTTCTCTAAATATAATTCAGTTTTAGTTCTACAATTATTTTTTTTTTTTTTTTGCATTGGAACCATTAACATATAATTATTTATGAAGTCAAACAAAGTCAGAGTAAAAAAAAAAACTTAATTGAGTAACTATAAAAATGATTATAACCGAGTCAGCTAACTACTCTAAATAATATATAGTTTCCTACCTCTTATAGGTTATAACACACAAAGTGTTATCAGTAATTTCAAGAAGCCAACAATGCAAAGCACAGAGGTTATTCAATCACTGATACGAAATCTTAGTTCGTCCTACGAAGAACAGGTGAACAGAACACACAACAATGATGCACAAGATACTGTCAACAATTTTGAGCAACCAACTTTACAAAGCACAGATATCATTCCATCAACTATAGAAGATATATACGATGAGTCGCTGTACGACACGGACAGCGATAATGATGGTACAGTCGACGAAGGTATTTAGCTTAATTTAAACTGTGAACAAATATACATTGAGTTTAACATTAAGTTATATTGTCAACTCTGCTTATTAACATTCCCCTTCACAGCTCTACTCCAAGGTTATTGGGATATCGGAGACCCAGATTTTGAGTGTAAAAAGTGCTATGCACAAATGTGGTATGAAGAGAGAACACCCAAGAGTACCAAACCTAAACAACCTTTGTTCTCAATGTGTTGTAGTGGTGGTAAGGTACAACTACCTTTATTGAAAAAACCACCTCAATTACTCCACGACCTACTAAGTTCTGTACATCCACAAAGCAATCATTTTTATGAGAACATTAGAGCATATAATTCAATGTTCTCCTTCACATCAATGGGTGGCAAAATCGATCATTCGGTAAACCGAGGTCGAGGTCCATACACTTTCAGGATGGGTGGTCAGAATGTTCACCTGATTGGCAGTTTGTTACCAACAAATGGGTCCCGTCCAAAATTTTGTCAACTATACATATATGATACTGAGGAAGAAGTCAACAATAGAAAGGATGCTGCAAGGTTAGCCAGATACATCTTATATTCTTTGAGCTAGCATGAATTTAATCAGTACTCTTTCTAATTTAAATTGTATGAATTGTTTCATAAGCCTATTATTGTATTTTTAATTTTGCAGTTCAGGGGGTGATCCTCAAAGGTTTGATGACGAGCTCATCAATTCTCTAAAATCAATGATCGACGAAAAGAACACGTTGGCATTAAATTTCAGGATGGCTAGAGATAGAATTAGTTCGGGTGTTGCTGGTGACATAAAGATGAAGCTCATTTCCAAGCGAACGACTGACGGTAGAACTTATAATCTCCCAACGGCTTCTGAGGTTGCAGCTCTTATTGTTGGAGATATTGAGAACACTATTGATAAGAGAGACATTATAATTGAGCGTCAAAGTGGCAGATTACAACGTATATCAGAACTGCATCCTAAGTACCTAGCGTTACAATATCCATTACTTTTTCCATATGGGGAAGATGGGTTTCGACTTGGTATCTCACATAGTGATGAATCGATTGCCTCATCTAGCAAGTCAGCTAAACCACATAATGATCTAACATTGCGTGAGTGGTTTGTATTTCGTCTACAAGATAGGCCAATTGATAAGGAGGCCCCAACCATATTGCTTTCCCGACGACTATTCCAGCAATTTTTAGTCGACGGTTATTTAATTGTTGAAGGGCAACGATTAGCATATTTTCGATTTAATCAGCCAAAACTTCGATCAGAGAATTATAATAACCTTGCTAACGCAGCAGCTAGAGGCGAAACAGAAGCTGGGAGTCGCATTATTCTTCCGTCCACATTTCTAGGATGTCGGGGGTACATGAGGGAAACGTATCAGGATACTATGTGTATCTGCAAGTGGTGTGGCTACCCTGACCTCTTTATTACTTTCACATGCAATCCAAAGTGGCCAGAAATAACTAGGTTTGTTAAAAAAAGAGGAATTAGGCCTGAGGATAGACCCGATATTCTATGTCGAGTTTTCAAGATCAAGCTAGATGAGCTTATGAAAGACTTGAAAGAGCGACACATATTTGGACGCACAAGGGGAGGTAATATTACAAATACTTTGTTTTATTACCAACTATTTGTAATTATGCATTATAGTAATATTATATTACTGAAACTTATTACTTTCTGCTCCATTCAATTTGCAGCCGTCTACACTATTGAATTCCAAAAACGAGGTCTACCTCACGCTCATATATTACTGTTTTTACACCGCGACGACAAGTTCCATCAAGCTGAGGAGGTTGACAAAATTATATGTCTTTGAACTCGGGATCAAAGGATGATCCACTCTTTATAATGCGGTCGAGTACATGATGCATGGTCCATGTGGGTTGGAATATCCTAATTCGCCATGTAATGTTGGATCCATATGCTCTAAAAACTTTCCAAAGGACTTTTGTGAAAGAACAACTTCTGATCGTGATGGGTATCCTATCTATAGGAGGAGAGACACCGGTGTTTCAGTCGTTAAAAAGGGACACAAGCTTGACAATAGATATGTCGTCCCATACAATGCGAAGCTGCTTTTAAAGTACCGAGCCCACATCAACATGGAGTGGTGCAACCAATCAAATTCCATCAAGTACTTATTCAAATACATCAACAAGGGATATGATCGCGTCACAGTCCACACATCCTACCAGCGTCCAAATGAACAGAATCCTGGCGTAGTTGATGAAATTCAGCAGTATATGGATTGTCGTTATGTGTCGGCATGCGAGTCTGTATGGAGATTATATGGGTTCGAAATCCATTTTAGAACTCCACCCGTCCAACGACTGACGTTCCACCTGCCAGGTGAGCAACCGGTAGTATTCAATGATGACGACCCAATAGACGACGTCATCAACAGACCCAAGGTACAAAAGAGTCAGTTTCTTGAATGGATGAAGTGCAATGACATATTTAAAGAAGCAAAGGATTTATTGTATAGTGAGTTCCCCACGAAGTTTGTGTGGAACAAAAACACTAAAAAGTGGACTCAAAGAGAGCGTGGGTTTTGTATTGGCAGAATACATCATATCTCTCCATCTTGCGGGGAACTTTATTATATGAGAATTCTTTTGAATTATGTCAAGGGACCTAAAACCTACGAGGACATACGGACTTTCAATGATTTTGTACATCCTACTTTTAAAGAAGCGTGCTACGCTCGAGGGCTTCTAGGTGATGATAAAGAATATGTTGAAGCAATAAAAGAAGCGAGTTCTTTTTGGGGTTACGGTTTTATCTCAGAAAGCTGTTTGTCATATTGTTGACGTCCAACAGTTTATCTAAACCCGAAACAGTGTGGGCTCAGACTTGGGATCTGCTTTCAGACGATATCCTCCACAGGCAACGAACATTATTACAAAATCGAGGTATTTATCCTTTTTTTAACTAAATGATATAGTTTTGTGCAAAGTGTTTATATGTAATAATATGTGATTATGATTGTCTATGTGGTTTAATTTAATGCGTTTAAATAAATTACAAATTCACAGAACTGGAACTAACTCCTGAGGACCTGCAAAATTTTGCATTATGCGAGATTGAATCCTTATTACAGAGTAATGGTACCAGTCTGCGCAGATTTGAAAACATGCCATTCCCTGATTATGAAATGGCTGCAGCACAAGGGAACAAGTTGATAATGGATGAGTTATCATACGATAGAGAGGCCATGCGTGAAGAGCACATGAGACTTACCGCCTCTATGACCGAAGAACAGAGATCTGTTTATGAAGAAATAATGGATAGCATTCTAAATTGCCGGGGAGGTGTTTTCTTTGTGTATGGTTACGGCGGGACAGGTAAGACGTTCATTTGGAAGACCTTATGTGCAGCACTAAGAAGCCAAGGAGAAATTGTTCTACCCGTAGCTTCAAGTGGAATTGCAGCGATTCTACTTCCTGGAGGAACGACTGCACATTCGAGATTTGGTATACCCATTAATATAACAGAGAATTCAACATGTTATAGGATTAAACCGGGTACCGATTTGGCGGAGCTCCTAATCAGGACAAAACTGATCATATGGGACGAAGCGCCTATGACTAATAGGCATTGTTTTGAGGCTCTTGATAGGAGTCTCCGTGATATTATGAGGAATTCAGAGCATGGAGACCCGGATAAACCCTTTGGTGGAAAAGTCGTCGTCTTCGGTGGTGATTTTCGTCAAGTACTACCTGTTGTCCAGAATGGCAGTAGGCAAGATGTCGTTGGCGCTTCAATTAGCTCTTCTCCTCTATGGAATGACTGCAAGGTATATATACGTATTTGATCCTCTACTGTTGTAACTATTTTATAATTTTTTATTTCTTGAATATTATGAACAATGTTTTTTTTTGGCTATTCCGTAGGTACTTAAACTTACAAAAAACATGCGTCTACAAGTTGGATCATCCAATTCAAATGTTGACGAGATAAGGGAATTTTCAGAGTGGCTACTAAAGGTGGGCGATGGATTAGCCGGAGATCCTAATAATGATGGGGAAGTCGATCTAGAAATGCCTAGCGACGTCCTTATCAATGAAGCAACTAATCCTGTTGCATCAATTGTTGATAGTATATACCCATCACTGAAAGAAAATTTAGGTAATCCAAATTACTTGCAGGAAAGAGCAATTCTTTCACCTACTCATGAAATTGTGGAGTTGGTTAATGAGTATGTATTGTCTCAAATTGAAGACGTTGAAAGAGAATACCTTAGCTCAGACGAGATTAGCAAAGACGAGGTGAATATAGGTGTTCATGACCTTTATTCCACTGAATTTTTGAACACTATTAGGTGCTCCGGTCTTCCAAATCACGTCTTAAGGCTGAAGGTAGGCGCTACAGTCATGCTCCTTCGAAACATCGACCAAAGGAACGGACTATGTAATGGTACTAGATTGGTAGTCACTCACCTAGGAGAACGTGTTATCGGAGCTACCGTCATATGTGGGAGCAGACAGGGCGACAAGGTATTGATCCCTCGGATAACATTGTCCCCTTCCGATAATACTAAGTTCCCAGTAAGGTTTGAGAGGAGACAATTCCCTTTGTCAGTTTGTTTTGCAATGACAATTAATAAGAGTCAAGGGCAGTCTCTATCTCATGTTGGTTTGTATCTGCCAAGACCGGTGTTCAGCCACGGTCAGCTATATGTAGCTCTCTCCCGAGTGACAAGTAAAAAGGGATTGAAAATCCTTATTACTGACAAAGACAGGGAGATTTCGCATTCTACAACCAACGTGGTTTATAAGGAGGTTTTTAATAATTTGTAAATTATGATATTTACCATAGTAAGAGCTTTACATTTTCAACTTTTTAATCAAGTAATGAGGATACATTTATAATTTTTAGTTTTTACATTTGGCACCGATCAATAAAATTTGTGTATTAATATTGTATATTGTTTATATGACTTCCTACATCATGTCTACCATAATTATTTCTACTTTAATCGGTTTAACGTAAGCTACTAGCACACATAGTAACAAGAGCAACCACCAAATGAAATACAAGAAAGAAATTCAAAATTTAACAATTAAATCGAACTGATATAAGAGGAACCAATTTACTATAAGAGGAACCAATTTACTGAAAGTAACAAAAAACCCAAAGTAATTATTTGCAAAAATTCCCAAAACCATGGACACTACAGGGTTTTAGTAAACGCTATTCTCTAATTTTTATAGTTCAACTATTCTATATAGATTCATTTTCGGAAAATACGAAGAATACCATGAGATGGGCGGAAAAGCCAAGGAAAGATTAACAGTAAAAATAATCGAATTCTTTCAATGCAATTATAACGACATTTAATAAGCCACACCAATTAAAAAAATCAAGAATTATAAAATCAGATAACACTACTGGCATCACTCTGTTAATTATAATGCCAACAATAAAAAAAATGCATCAGAATTATAATGCCATTCAGAAAGTTAAGTATACTTTTATCGGATGAAAAATACTAATATTAACAATGTTTTTATCAGAATTATAATTTATAATGCCCTATGTATTCATCCATCAGTTACAAATTATCACACAAGTTAAAGCACCACATGTACAAATGAAAAATACATGCTTCATAAAGACGAAACATTATACTAACTCCAATCAAGAAATACGATTGTGCAAAGTAACATTAAGAACGGTAAGTAGAGAGCGATGAAAAATACTTACACAGAGCAAGAAGTTGAACTTTTGAATTTTTTACTGCCATGTCTCTACTTAATTATCTTCAATGCGTCCTTTGCTTGCCTGCAAGATAAATGCTTGATTATATGCAAAATTTCATCTTCGGTTTTTCCCATAATACAAAAAAAATAACAACCAAACTTTTTACTCTAAAATCACACATTAAAAGATATGATTAATAATGATTTATTTTTCTTACCAGGAATAACAATATCACCCAGTCCCAGCACGGAAAACGGTCGTTCAGCAACTCCTCTAGGGAACAAAAGCTGTCGACAAAATGAAATTAACAATATTGGCCTAACCGATTAACTCCATATTAAGAAACAAAGCTATTTTTGAAGGACCTAAGAAACTCATCTTTATAGGAGCATCGATATGATGACTGATGTTAAAGGGGCAGCTGCTGATATCTAGAAGAGCTTAGGTTTCTGCAAGCTCTACCAAATTACACAAATTAACACAACATAAGAGGAAACATTAGATCAATAATGTAATACAGACATGGAAAAATTCAATTTAATTCAAGAGGCTTACAATTTGTCTTGCTGATAGCATAAACACCAGAAAACTGATCCCTGTGATAATTATTTGCCATGACCACTACAAAAAAAAAAAAAAAAAAAAAGATGAAGTTTGTTCATCTGTATATGTCCTTAAGTTGCTAAGTAGTATACATCCTTAAGTTGCTAAGTACTCCATATTTTATTACCTCATTCTTGTGGCTAAAAACAGATTTTAGGACGGGAACAATCTGCATTTTGTTGGTGAAATGAATAATACCAAGCAAATCTTTAAGCTGTTGGAGAGAAACGATGATTGCTATCCCGGCTGTGAAACCAATAAGTGTCGCCTTCGATAGGAAATCTATTATGATACGCAACCTACATTCATGTGATTCCGCCATGGATTATGAAGAAAAGGTTCACCAGTCCATTTTAAAAACAGTAATGAACCAATTATAAAGCTTATAGTTACATAATCATTTGATTAGAGAGGTACCTGAAAAAGCCCAAAGAATGGCACCAGTTTTGAAATAGCCGAGAGAAAGCTTCTCAATAATGGAGGTAAGGATGAGATCTGTCGTCGCGCATGCCGATTGAACCTATTTCGATGGTTTATAAATCAACAGGTATTATGCATGTTTGGCGAGAGAGAAGGGCAAAACGGTGAGACGGAGATGACGATTAATGGCCGGCGGAGGAAGAGCAATCGCCGATTTAAACTCTGAATCGGTGTGAGGGACATGAATCGTTAGGGAGATGAGATGACAGATTTGAGGTGGAGTTTTGTTAGTAGAAGGAAGAGGGTAGGTGAGGAGCAGATGAAAGGACACGGTGGGGAAGATGATAGAGTGGAAGTGGAGTTTTGTTAGGTAGAATGAAGAGGGTAGGTGAGGAGCGGTGGATTAATGTATCTGGATGCGGTTTATTTTTGTTGTTCTGTTTGTTATTCGAAATAGATCATAATTTTACGGTGAAACGATGTTAAAATATAAGACGGTTTTTTAAAATAAAATGATATTAATATGACTAACTGATAATATGTTATGTCAAACGATCTTAAATAAAAAGAGAATCATTAATTATGAAAATGTGAATATATTTTTTTTAATTTTAATTATAAACCTTCTTGCGGTTCAAACCGTCTAACTATACGCTTTTTGAATAGTTGTTTTCCCGGCTTCACGTATTATTTGTTTCCAAGAATTTTTACTCTATATGACTAATACAAGGATAAACGGATTACGTTCTTAATTTATATTACATTTGTCTCAATCATTTATTTACGTTGTTAGACTCTTTATCATTTAATGCAACTTATATGGCATACAAATTGTATACTTAACCATTCTATTTTGTTTCATTTTATATTTATAATAACGATTTTATCAATTATAATCCATTTTTGAGTGTTAACAAATATTAGCCGTATTTTTCTTAACTTACTATAAAACAGCCCGTGAAGTTCACGGGTTTAAAACTAGTTAAATATTAATAAAGTATATAGTGGGGTTTGGTGAGTGGAAAGAGGTAAGAATATAATATTAATAAAAACTTTCTAAACCATCTAATACAATTTGGTGAGTGGAAAGAGGTAAGAATTAAACTTTCTAAAGTGGAAAGAGGAAAGAGGTAAGAATATAATAGCAAGTAGACATGGAAAAATTGACCCGCTCCAAATAACCCGACCTGAATAACTCGGCCTGATACCTGACCTCAAGACCCGAGATTGACTCGAATCTAAATCAACCTGACTCGAATATTTACTGTTGCACACTGATTATTATCTATAAATAATTTGATAATAGTTAACCCAAAAATAACCCGAATCCGAAATGAACCTGCCCCAACCCCGAATTCAAGCCGAAGTCTGTAACACCGAAATTAATCCGACTCGACCCAACCCAACCCAACCCCAATCCGATTAACCCGTTTGATAGGTCTAAATTGGCCCCTAAAAAAAACAAGGGCTTCACTTTCGAGTTCACAATCATCATATTAAACGTTCTGAACATCTAACAACTCAAAAGAGTCGAAGTAGCATCCATTGTTTTTGTTCCGGGTGTAATTCAGGAGGTTTATCAAAGGTTTTAAGCAGCAACTTCCGCCATTTTCTCTTTTCTTTCTCTCACCTAATATTCTAAGTTCAACCCTAATCAGTAATCATTCTACTTTCTATTTGATTTTAATTAATTTTTATTTGCTATAAATTAGGTTTTTTTTTAATTAATTACAATTAGCAGGATTGCGATATGGTACTGAAGCGAGCTCGGGTAAGCGAAAGCGAAAGCGAAAGCGATAGGGAGATGAGTTCTGAAGAAAACGAGTTTTTGAATGAGGTACTAATTTTAAGGAATTATTATTGTAATTATGACAGTTTTGGATGGTTGAGTGAGTTGTTATTTGATATTTTGATTGATTTTTGATTTTGTAGGTTAGTGAAGAAGATGAGGAATTAGGTGCCGATGATGGTAGTTACGAGGACGGGAGCGGTAGCGAAAGCGGTGAGGGTGAAAGTAGTGGGGAAGACGAAGAAGAAGAAGATGATGAGGATGGGGACGGGGACGAGGACGAGGATGAGGATGGCGAGGGTAGGGAATTTGTGATACCGAAAGACGATGAGATGGAGGAACTTGAGAAAGAGTATCGGGATCTTCAAAATAGGGAGGAGTATGTTTTGTTTTGTTCAAGTTTTGATTTTTAGTGTGGAAATTAATTTGTTTTGATTATTAGATATATATATGAGGAAATTGTTGATAGAAAAATTTCATTGTTCGTACTATTTCGTGTGTGTTTGTTTTAGTTATGATTGTTCAACCCCGAGATTGATAGACTGTAAAAGACTAGAAACTGAGTTGATTTGGGGTGGAGAATAATAGAATATCACCTACGATTCTAGTAGAGAATAATAGAAATGGAAATAGAAGTGTTGAAGGAAGATGGTGGAAGTGTTTTGTTTTTATTGACCAAATATTTTTTGGATAGCTACATGAAATGGTGCAAGTAAGCTTATAAATGAAAGCTAGGGATAGAAGGGTACTATAAGAAAGTAAGAAAATAACAAAAATGCAAATTAACTTATATGACTAGTTTGCTGTGTATCAGTAGCCTTCGCGTAGAATGCCACTTGGTTGAAGATGTGTGTGGGTCGTTCTAGGTAGCCTTTGCATAGAATGCCACTTGGTTGAAGTTGTGTGAGGGCTGTTCACTTGTTCTAGGTAGCCTTTGCGTAGACTAACACTTGGTTGAAGATGTGTGTGGGTCATTCTAGATAGCCTTTGCGTCGAATGACACTTGGTTGAAGTTGTGTGTAGAGATGCAAAAGTTATTTGGTGCTCTGTAAGTTAATGAATAGCAAAAGGACTTATTTGGTTGCACAATGAAAAGTTGGAAAATTTCTGTTTTGGTATCTTGAAGTTTTGCTAAATTTCACTTTGGTCGCATGATTCAAGAGAGATTGATATTTACCCATTTCCACAGGGTAACTAGAGGTTTTTGACGGTTTTACAGGCTATCAAACTTTGTTAGCTAATTTGCATGAGCAACAACCTTTGGCTAGCTATTTGATCTTTTTTTAGTTTTTTTGAAACTTAGGGTTTGCGATCCTTACTGGTCTTCCATTTTAACTTTTCGTGATTTTAATGCATCATTAGGAAACTGGTACATACTCTCAAGCGGCACAAGGATGAAGACGTTGTCAAGGGACAGGCTATCAAGAGCCAGAAGGTAGTTTGCATTTATTTATCTGAGCTATTTTCCCAAACGTGCACTGCTCTATACTGTGTCAGTGCTGCTTGTATCTTATGAATAATTTCCATAATGAGCTCATCTATTATGACGCTCTGAAATCTGTGTGCTCTTTGTCAGCTGTTCTTGCCTGATTTGTGCCCTTGTGGCTTATTTGCAACTTTTCGTTTAGTTTGGAATCTGAATGAATCAGATTTTTTGTAATTACTTTGGACGGTCGACGAAGTTACTACTTACTGAAGTCACTGCATATATGTGAATTCTTTTTTCTGCTGATTTTTCAAAGCTCTATTGTCATGCTAGTAGTTTGAGGCTTACTTTATTCTGCCCATCTTTTCAGGCTCTTTGGGACAAGGCCCTTGAGATCAGAATTGTATTGCAAAATCCATATACTAAGTCAAATAAACTACCACAGGTGATTGTTTGTTTCTTTATAATTCTCGCGCCTTCCAGTTTTCTCTGCCCATGTCTGTCCTTGAAAAACACTTCCTTTTCTAATTGATATCCGGCTTTAGATGGTTTTGTTTAAACCTGTCATTGTTCATCCTAGGAACCAATTAGATCATTGTTCTTGGAGTCCGACAAAGCAGTTTCCAGTGGATATTCGGATCTAATTGCATCTTCGAAGAACGCGATAGATTCACTAGTGCAATTGCAAGAGGCATGTTATTGAAACATCTTATTGTTTTGTTATTAAATTTTAACTTCTTTACTCTTGAGCTGTCAAATTGGTGTTGTATATTGATAGTTGGCCATATCTACAATGCAGGCTCTGCTTGACAATAATCCCTCAATTGCTCGAGCCTTTGAAGGTGAGTTTCAGATTGCTTGTGTTTTTTTGTGATAATACCCATTTAATGACAACACTTATCCCTTTATTCTGTAGTTAGTAGTCACATGTAGACTCTGACGAACTGTTACACTACCGAGGAAGCAAGGAAAATTTGGTGATAGTGCATGACTGCATGCTTAGCATTTGTTTTCTGTGGTTCACTTTGAAGTAGTCAGTTGCTGAAATGCATGGAATAGTATAGATGTAATGATCCGTATACGCTTATCAAGTGCTATCTTATCTATAAATGATTCATATAGGGTGTCAGGAGTTGTTCCATAGCATGCGATTCTTTACATTCTATCTTTCAGGAGAGCATGCGATTTCCTTGTTTCTATTGATTTAATCTTTAGCCGCGTTGATGTATATGTGTCATTGCACCCTCTTCCTGGTTCTTTCAATTTTGTATTACATATTAGCTCTTTCAACCATCGTCCTCATGATGGTAGATTAGAAGGTGGATGGTTGTGCTGTGCCATGTTCCCTTTGGCTAGTGCGGTGATATTGATTTTATTTTTAGGAAATTCTACAGTATATCATTGAGTTTTTCGGTTTTCTACCTTGTACCCCTGTTTTTTCTAAAATTTAGGTGGTACCCCTATACTCTCATACTTAGTCTGGAATGTAACCTTAATGATTAATTTCGTTAATGTTTCCATTAAGTCCATCATTTTCCACAACCTTTCTTTAACCTATATTCTTAACCACCAACAATACCTCACCATCCTCCATAAGAGCCATTAGAAACCACTCTTAACAACCAAACAGCCTATATCATCCACCACAAGATCTGCCTAGAACCAAAAACCCCTGCAAATTGGGGGAGATGAGTAGAGGACGAGGGGCTTGGCGTTGTGGTGGATATGAGAGGAGCAGTTGTTACCTGTTTATGGACATGTGCTCATGGTGGTATTTAGGTTGGTGCTTGGCCAGAAAAGTGAAGGAGTTTGACAGGGGAAGGAAGATGATAGTCATGTGAGGATGACGACCCATCTTGCTCCTCCATTGACCAATGGAAACTGGTGTTACGTCACTTAGTAGGTGGTTTTCAAGGGTGATTGAGTGGGGTAATGGATACTTTACTTTTTTTTTATGGGTCAAAGTAAATTAGCAGACCGATTTCACGGTTTAGTTAACTTGGGGACTAAGAAAGCGAGTTCAGGGGAATATGGTATGTTTAATAAAAAGTAGGGGTACAACGTAGAAAACCGGAAAACTTGGGGGGTGCATCATTGAGTTTCCTTTTTTTCTTTTTCTTGTAGTTTTGATAGCGGAATTCTCTCTGTCATAGTTCATCTTTGCTTGAGTAGATTTGGGATAATGAACGCAAGACCTATAAAGATCTAGTCATGCCCATTATGTAATATTGTTCTTGCCATCTTTGGGCGGTGTATGCTTTACTTTCTAGTTTCTACGAATATATACAGTCTTACATATTAACAGTTTAATACATTGTTCTAGCTTTTTAGATAATGTTCCCGGGATTCTTTTAAATCGAACTTTTGTTCATTTTTCTGTTTTGAATGAATGTTTTTAGAAGGTGGCCCTCAGTCATCTCTCGTTTCTAACGGCGAGTTAGAGAAAATCGATGTTGATCAGGAGTGGTTACAAATTTCCCAAATTCAATCAAGGTGATATACGAGTCCCATCAAAGAGTTTTATCTGTTTGCTTTTGGTTGTCATTTATAAATTTCTTTCGCATAATTATATGTAGTAGTTGTTTGTTACGGAAATCGTCATTCAATTTCACACAGAAAATAACTGGGTTGGTATTAGATCTGCATGTGTGCAATCTGTGGATTGTAGTTGCAGACTTGATTTTTGACGTGTTGTGCACAAGGTGACTGGTTGGTGCTGATCTCAAACCCCTCAGATAGTCATTTTGTTTTTTACTTGTGTTCTTAATGATCACAAACACCTCAGATACTCTTTACATTCTTAACTCAATCTTTGTTACAAAAACGTGGCTGATAATGCCCTTAAAATGCATGTCTTTGATATATTGCCCTTTCTTGTATGGTGATTTTATGAACTGTAATAGGTGAGATGTAAGCCGGTTACAGTTGATAAAGTTTGGATTACTATTTGTTATATGATTCACATGATAATTTAGTTTGGTCAGTTTAGGGGTCATTTGCTAGAATACATGATAAGTAAATGGTTTATCAAATTGTTTACATGTTACATTACATGTTACATTAATTTTGACGATTCGTGGCTGGGAGGACTCGAAGTTACTCCTCACTGAATTGTGGCTTTCGTGTTTGTATAAAATGCGATTGACAGGTTGTTGATGCTTTGTTGGGGATCACAGACGAGCTAGTGAGCAAGGAACCTTGGACCTAGTTTTGGCTATTCTATTAGTAACCCTTTTATCCTTTGGTTTGTATATTATTTGAAGGGACATATGTCTCCCTTTTCTATTTTGGGTTTGTATCTTTTTACTTTCTATTTAGCTATGGCAAAGTAGTTCATCAGCTTTTGCAGGGTTTTGGCACCCGCTTCTGGGAATGTTGGACTTCTTGAGTTGGATTGGTTGTGAATGGTTTAGTTAGAATTTTTTTTGAAATTGCAGGTTTTTGGATAGTTGAACCATTTACAAACATATCGTACCAGTTTTTCCGTAAAATGTACGCATTTAAGTAATTAGATAACGCTAAATTTTAAGGGTGTCACAGTTGGTATCAGAGCCTATTGCTCCCGATGCACGTTTGTGCACCCCACTTAGAATCACTTGACCTCTAAATAATAAACTTGAGAGAAGGGTAGGATGGGTAGAATTAGGATTTTATGTGGTAGTCTGTTTGTGATTGCTAATTGTTAGGTACTAATTGATTTTCTCTTTTGTAAGATGGCTCTCCAATAGATGTAGATAATGCAATCTAACCTTAGTCTTCCAATCTCGTTGTTTACTTGTCTTTCAAATTCCTCTTCTCTCGCCGTGGTAACTACCTTTCAATTCTTTCTCCCGATTCATTTTAGGTTCGTTTTCTTCTTATAATAAAGTCCATGTGGACACCTTCCTTTTATTCCGCAGGATAGTTCCCTTGTTCAAGAGAACCCGGTTTTGAGAGAATGTAACATTGGAGGGCGTGAGTGAGTTGAGAAATTGATTGTTTAAGGTTTGAGTTGTATAGGAGAATATAACTTGGGATCCTTTGGTTAGTCTTATTGGTTGTGCTTGATATGGGAGTCTAGTGAGTTGTGAAACACTTTGGGATTTATGTCTTTTGAGAGCTTGTTTGTCATAAGTGATTGAGCGTGGGTACTACCTTAGCACATAAGTTGAAATGAACCTAGCTACTTCATTGGAGAGTCTCGATGTTTCTTGTGGAGAATTAAAGGAATGATAGTTAGCCCAATCTTGGTAGGCCTTGAAAGGAATACAATAGGACATGGACGTTGTTTAATGGATTGGTATCGTACTTAGGAATTAGTTAGTTTGTTAAACCTTTTGAGTTGACCAAATCTAGTATAGAGTAGCCCTTGTTGACCTTTCGAAATTTGAGAACACGTGGTTGACTTTATTTGTCATATCTGGATTTGGGAATTTTGGTGGAATGTTGTTTGATGTAGTTCGTGAGTTCAAGAGTGTGATTCTAATTTATGGTATCGAAGACTAGAAGTGTTAAGTGGTGAGATGATGGAGTAGACAAGTTATGGTACTTGGGAATGACATAGTAAGTGAAGTTCAATGACGAGAATTGAAAAGGAGATACTTTGTGACATGGGTAGTAACAAATAAATTTGTGTGGTGAATTGATTTTGGCTCTTAGAACCAATTGAGTTGAGGAATACCTGCCCTCGTGGAGTCCTTGTTAGTCCTATGATTTGGTGGACTTTTGAGGTTTTGTTGAGCACCTTAGTGAGGTAACCTTACCATATCGATCATAAGCTTTGATGAGTGTTTGGTAAGCAGTAACCCTTTCATTATCTTTTCTGTTCTCCTTTCCTTCTCTTTAACGATCTTTGAACCTTGTTTTTATGCCAAAGTTTACGTATCTTCTTCTTGCCCGAGATATCTTCTTAACTCGAATACCTCTTATTTATGTCAACCGTTACCTTTACTTTAACCGACTCCTTAGTTTCCTAACTTGTCAGATTCATGCACCCTTCGGAAATGTTTTACCGTTTCTCAATTATTTTATCACTCCTTATCTCCTTAGTATAGTTGGTACCTTTTTGACCATGTTTACGGAGTTAGTGAGACGTGACTTGAGGATATAGGATTGATTAAGTAGTCGGGTTTGTGATTGGCTTCCATAATCACTTTGGATATGAGGGTTTGATAATGTATATGTTATCGTATGGGAAATGTTAAATGTGGGGTTATTTGTTGGTTTTAGTGGGTGATATTGATTACTACTTGAAGTATGTTATGTGAGTGAGAGTAAGCTACATTATTGGGAGGTTTTAGCACTTGTTTTGGTAACTAGAAAGGGTAGTGGTATGGATGACACCAATTGTTAGGCTAAGGAACATAATTTCAATTTATGGTTTTAGAAATTCTGAGGTGATAAAGTGTTGTTACAATTATGACCTTGTACCTTGAGAATTTGATGGTAAGTAAGTTTAGGATGTCAAATTTGAAAGAATACACCTTGGGGATGTTGATGACCAGAATGGATTGGTGATGTGATGTGGTATTAGTTGGCTCTTGAGAGTTCTTGAGTTGAGAGAGACTTAGTATTGAGAAGAATTTGTTAATCCTATAGTTTTATAGACCTTGAGGTCGCATTGAGTGCTTGAGATGATGAGACGATGTTGGAGCTGGGTGTAGTTCTACTTTTGAGAATCCTTAATAAGTAAAAGGATAGAGAAACTTGAGATCCTATTGATTTTTCATAATTTGAGGTTGGTATGTTACTACCTTGTTTTGAAATGAGAACCTTGTGGAATATTTGAGGAACCTTCTCTTGGAGTTTAGAGCATGGTATTGGGACTCTTGATTGAAGGTTTACTTTTGAGGAACCCATAGTTGACACTAGTGGGATACAAATACAGCTTTGTTGGAAGTCTTGACCTTAAGCTTGTGAAAGTTGTTTCGGGATGTTTGAGAATTTGGAGCGATGAGATCACACTTATAGTGAAATATCTTGTTCCAGGGAATATGTTAGGAAGAAGTAACATAAGCGATTGAGGAGACTCTTGGGAGTGATGTTGTTATTTGAGATATGAGTGTCTGGCGTTTCCTTGGTGTTTAATCTCCCTTCTTCCTTGATCATGAGCGTTACCGCTCATATCTCTCTTCCTTACATCATCATACTCCTCTCGTAAGTTTGATGTTGGTAACCTATGAAACTCTATCTTTGACATCCTTGTAATTATGACTTCAATTCTTACCCCATAAAATTCATCATAGCTCTTTTTGATTAGTTAAGGTTGAATCATCTTAATATACTTTGTTTTATATGCTATCTAAGTTATTTTCCGTGTTGTACAACTTCTAAATTTTCAAGCCACCAGTTTTGATTCATTCATAAAAGTTTATGTTACTTCTGCAAACCTAACCTATTTTTAAAGATTTGAAAATGAAATTTTGATTTATTTCCATAAGGTATTCCTTTTCTTACTCTTTTTCCGAGTTACTAAGCCTTGTATAATCATAATTAGTAAAGATAGTATTCTTACTAAAGAATTTTAAACTAAAAGTTTGAAAATGCTTGTATGATTTTCAATGGTTTTAACATTAGTGAATGTTGAATCTCGTTGTTGGTGACGTCCCAATAATGGGTTTTCTCATTTATTGGTGTAGAAATATTTTTATATCTTGATATGAATATGGATGTTCTTGTCTGATCAACAAGAGTATCACCGTTTCATTGAAAAGATACCTATATTTTCTTATAACTATAATTTATCCTTCTAAGTTTCGAGGACGAAACTTTTTAAAAGGAGGGGTGATTGTAACGCCCCGTAATTTTGGACCGTTAATATATTTCGGAAATAATTTATTAATCAAATAAAAGTTGATATTTAAGTATTTAAAGTAAAAATAATTCAAAGAAATATAATTTTATTATATTTTGAAGAAAAGTATTTATTTTGATGATTTCGAGATGTTTAAAAATAGTTTAAACCGTGTAAAACTTTTTATTTCGAAATAAGGGCGTATCGGGGGGAAATGACAATTCGTTTGAACGTTGGGTAAACGAATTTGGAAATAGGTCGTATGAATACTCAATTTTATTGTAATCTCGTGTTTAAGAACTTTGGTCTTGACGGAATTTGCGTTTGACTTACGGTTTTAATTATTATCGAAATGAGTCAAAACCGACTCGAAAAATCCCGACGCAAACCCGCTCTTTCCTCCTTTCTTTTCCTTTCCCGCGGACCTCCCTTCCCCTTTACTCTTTTTTCTGATTTTTTTTGTTCTTAACTTCATCTTCAACCTCTAAAAACTTTCCAAACACCATTTCAACAAAATTCAAGCTGTTTTGGCCATAATTTCTTCGTTTCTTATCGGATTTTTGCATAATTTACCTTTCCGGAATTCCCTCGCCGAGATCTACAACTTAGTATGTTCTAATTTCAGTTTTCTTGAAGTTGTTTTAAGACAATTTTTGGGTATAATTTCGGTTTTGGTGACTTTTGTTGTGTTTTTGTTGTTTTTAATAGGTGAAGATTATGAGGATGATGTGGGGGACTCCTATGTAGTAGAGGATGATGGGTAGCTACTGTTTTTAGGGTTTTCTCAAGGGTTATTTTGCCTTTTTCTAGCTTAAGGTAACATATTTCGAGTTACTCGACGAAAGATCGTCACATGTTTTTGATTTTTGTATGTTTGGTGATTTTTACTTGAGTAGTAATTTTCACATGATAAATTTGTTGTATGCATGTTTAATTTGTGCCTTTTGTTAGTTTAAATTATTAAAGTTGAATTGGGGACGATTAATTAATTTTCAAACGGTCTCTTACTAAACAAAAATGGAAAAATAAGGTGGTGTAGGGGACGGCAAAGGTAGGCGTGGCAGTCCCGTGGCGGCCCACGGCTAGCCCACGGCTGCCCGGGTTAGTCCGTGCTTGTTTTGCGGTTTTCGTACAATATTGGTCATTTTAGGTTGAGTAATGTTATAACTAATATAAGTAACAAAGAGGTAGTATTTTGAATTGATTCATACTAGTAATAAAAAGTATGTTAATGATAAAACTATGCTTATGTTAATAGTTATCACATGTTAGGATAGTTTACAAAATGAATTTGTAAATAATAGGCTAAAAATGAATTTTATAGCGATAATTGTAATGTTTTGTTGATTGTGCCGAAAACTGAGCCTTAGTCCCTTTGACTGGTGCGATGTCAGTTAATTGAGTGATTGGTCAGCCGCAATTTGACCCGTACCTGTCGCAGGGCTGGGGTTGTGGGTAAAAATTCGGTTGAATGATTTAGATAATCGGCCTTTTTCTTGTTTTAGGCCATTTATCAAACTTTAGTTCACATGTATAGCTTATTGAATTTAATAGTGTCTTGTATTGTAGAAATGGCCCTAAATTCCCTTAAGCCTTTAATATGGTTACTATTGTTAGAATTAGAAATTAGTATTGAGGATTCTGTTGGATTGTATGCTGTATATAGACATTTATATGGCCTTTCACATGATAGAATATTAGATTTTATGTTTGTAAGTAGGACTTATTGCCCTCTTATGGTTAAGTGGGTGTCTTAATTGACTTGTGTGGTGAGTCTTGTGTGGTGTGGGCTAAAGTGTTCAAGCTGGGACTAGCTGGGACTAGGTCCTAGGTGAGTACTTCGGCCTTCATCATAGATAGGTCTTTATAGTCTTTGACGAGTATATGTTCACTGCTTGATAGCCTTTGTGTTCCTGACTAGTGGATTTATATCCAAGTTGGGGCATGACCTCAGGTACTTATTTTGATAGTATGGGGTCAGCTTAAGTACTAGCCAACCCTTCGGTGGTGTCCTTAGGGTACTCACTTCACTTTGTTTTAAAAAAAAGTTGTGGGTCTTGGGTGCGGTGGTGTGTATCCGCATGTCTAGGTCTCAAGCGTGATTTTAGGCTAGGGTTGTGTTGTCTCTTGGCCATGTTTTCTTAATAGTAACCGCTGAGCCAAGATACCGGTTCGATTACCTTCCCTACCTCGTGGTATAGACTCGAGTTACAAAGTGACTATTGACCGTGCTAAGAACTTATGCATGTCTTTGATATATTGCCCTTTCTTGTATGGTGATTTTATGAACTGTAATAGGTGAGATGTAAGCCGGTTACAGTTGATAAAGTTTGGATTACTATTTGTTATATGATTCACATGATAATTTAGTTTGGTCAGTTTAGGGGTCATTTGCTAGAATACATGATAAGTAAATGGTTTATCAAATTGTTTACATGTTACATTACATGTTACATTAATTTTGACGATTCGTGGCTGGGAGGACTCGAAGTTACTCCCCACTGAATTGTGGCTTTCGTGTTTGTATAAAATGCGATTGACAGATTGTTGATGCTTTGTTGGGGGTCACAGACGAGCTAGTGAGCAAGGAACCTTGGACCTAGTTTTGGCTATTCTATTAGTAACCCTTTTATCCTTTGGTTTGTATATTATTTGAAGGGACATATGTCTCCCTTTTCTATTTTGGGTTTGTATCTTTTTACTTTCTATTTAGCTATGGCAAAGTAGTTCATCAGCTTTTGCAGGGTTTTGGCACCCGCTTCTGGGAATGTTGGACTTCTTGAGTTGGATTGGTTGTGAATGGTTTAGTTAGAAATTTTTTTGAAATTGCAGGTTTTTGGATAGTTGAACCATTTACAAACATATCCTACCAGTTTTTCCGTAGAATTTACGCATTTAAGTAATTAGATAACGCTAAATTTTAAGGGTGTCACAAAAATACAATTCAATTCATACTAAGCAAGCAATGATTCGTACTAGGCAAGCAATGATTCAACGTCCACATTCATAATTGATTCATACACTACTACAGATACAAGCTATAACAACGGTCAAAAACCGTTGTTATATAAAAAAGCGGTCGTTGTTAAAGCGTCCGTTGTAGAAGGTTTTAACAACGGTTGGCTTACTTAAGGAAACCGTTGTTAAAACTATTAACCACGGTTTTATGTATAAAAACCCGTTGTGGAAAGTGTGACACAATTTTGGGGGGAAAGTTATAACAACGGGTTTTAATATACAAAACCGTTGTTATAACTAAAGACAACGGGTTGTTATAAAATAACCGTTGTTGTTTGTTCTTAAAAAATAAAAAAAAATTAAATTAAATATTACTAGATGCATGCATAATTACGGCTGTTAGAATTCGATGCATGCATTATTACTGACATCACTGTACATATGAACGGATAATATGGAATGAGAAGGGTTAGTAATAGGATTTGAAGCAGCATTATTGAGAGATATGATGATGATTATGGCACAACTTCCTAACATATTTATTAATTAAAAAGCAATTAACTCAACCCACACATTGCTTAGTATAAATACATTGCATATCTCAACTAACATTTCCATTATCTCATATATTCATCTCCAAACTCTAACTGTTAATACAAACTCTACTTAATCTTTCAAATCAAACTCAAAAAACTCTAACAAAATGAATGATTTCATCCTAAAGACTCTTACCATGATCGAGAACAACAACAACTTCATCCGCCGGTTCCTCCATATTGAGGAAAGTTTCAGGAGCTACCTTCCTAAGCTCGATCCGCACCGAAGCACGCCAAAGAAAATGGCTTGACGGAGCAGCGATTAGCAGCTTGCGGCTATATGACGATATAGCAATCACTGAACGGAACCTCCAAATAGCCAAGGAGGAGAGGATGGATACGATAGAGCACAATAAGATCCTCCATGAAAATATAAGAATTGCATTTTTACATATGTAATTTTTTTTTTTAATTTATGTATTTATAAATATATATATATATATATATATATATATATATATATATTAATTATGTTTATCTTACTTCTTCATCTTGCTTCTTCATTGTTTTAGTAACTAATTATGCGAACAATACTTAAACAAATAACATAATGGTCGATAAAAACACATATATGCAAAAGAAATAAATAGAAAAAGAAAATAATGACGATGAAACTAACAAAGTGATTTGCGAGATTTACCTGATAAATACAGAACGTAATAGACGATGAAATCACAGTGACGGCGAGAAGATAAAGCGACGATGAGAAAGAGAGAAATAGAGAAAGAGAGAAAGAGAGTGTGTATGTGTTTTGTGTTTGTTTGTCTGCTGTGTTTGTGTTTGTGTATTAAGGGTTGTGTTTTGTGGCTACAGCAGACTTCTGTTTGTTTGGTTTATAGTATGGAAGGTATTGACAACGGTTATTAAACAACAACCGTTGTGAAATATGTTTTAACAACGGTTGTAAAAAACACCCGTTGTCAAATATGTTTTAACAACGGGTTTCAAAAGTAACCGTTGTGATTACTTTTCACTAACTTTGCGCCAATTTTGCGCCAAATTATTAACAACGGTTCCGCATGTGTGACCCGTTGTTAAAACTAATAACAACGGGTTTTATAACCATACCCGTTGTAATTGATTTTAGTAAAATTCGCGCCATACATTCTACAACGTCTATTGTGATTTTCGTGAATAATCGTTGTTAAAGGGGCGTTGTAGTTGCCTAAATTTGTAGTAGTGATACTAGGCAATAACTCATACTATGCAATGTCTGATTCAAATGAAATTACATTGTGTAGTTAATTAGTTAATTTACGGATGATTCGTCGCTAGCCATTGATTTAGATGATTCATTGTTTGACATTGATTCCGATTAACAAAGTCTTGATTTTTTTATTTTTTATTTTTTTTAAAAAAATTGTTGTTTGGGAGGATTTTGAAGAAATATAGGAGGGAGAGAGTGAGTAAGAGTAGTGATGGTCTTTTTTTAAAAAAACATCGATGATTCGTTACAAAACGTCGAGAACGTTTCGCAACCCGGTTTTAAAACCGGAAACATTTTTTTAAAAAATACGGAATATATAAAAATGAAAAAAGAAAAAAAACCCTAAAACAAGATTATTCACAGTTAAATTACTCAAGTTCGAACTCTATTTCTGTACTATAAAGTGCACGTGTTGAGCACTTTAGGTTATGTTTACCGTACTCTGTGTCTTCTGAATTATCCGCCGCCTCAAATCTCTGCATATTCACTTGTTCTTTAGATTTTGTTCTTAGTAAGATTCATTAATCTTCTTATAATTATTTTGTTATTTTTTTTTTGCTTATTACCTCAAATTTAATTCATGCAATACCTTGATGTTCTTCATGATTCAATAATAGTTTAATAACATTAGCAGTCAATTGTTTTTGAATAATTGAGTCATTGAAGCACTGGGTTAATGTGGTGGTTGTTGTTTTTGAATAATTGGGTTTTGTTTAATTTTAGTGGGTTATGCTTGGAAAGAAAATTGTTGCGAATATAAGGGTAAGACTGTTTACATTCGACCAATTTATCTCACAATTTGTGGGAGCTCTTAGAGCATTAGGGTAATTTTGTGATGGTTGTTATATAATTTTAGAGAAAATTATCAACCATTAGCTTAATTGTAATGAGATTTGCTCTCAAATATGTCCTTGTATACTTCTCTTTTTATTCCTTGAGCAGTTGAGAGGAAGTGGTGAATGATTGGCATTTGGCAGTAACGGAGCAACGTGACAGCCGCTAGCCGGGAGGGGGGATGTTGTCCCCTGGGCTATAGAAAATTTGAATTTTTTGTTCAGATTTGAAATCTTTTTTCCAATTTACTGTATTGCAGTAAAATTCACGGGACTATCTATGTTTTTACGTTGATGATGTTTTGTAAACCCAGATTCGCGATCGCATTGGGCCTTGAGGAACAAAAAAAGACTCGTAAGAAATTTTTTTTATTAATCAATAGGTATATTATCATAATATATCGCCAAACATATGTTATGTTTATGACCACAATTTACTAAATTTTATCACAAATTACTAATATTTTGCTATGAATATTGTTACGTTTATTAGTCTTTTGCCATGATTTTTGTTATTATTGTTGTTTGTCAGTCGCCAATTTGGCGACTGAATTTCAGTCGCCAAATCCCCTTTCAGTCGCCAAAGCCACTGTATGTTTTGGTGGTTTTTTTCGTTTTCATTGCTAGCCAAATATTTACAACCTGCATACAAACCGATGTTCCACAACGCCATACATCCCAAACTTCAACACACACAACACCATACATTTCAAATTTCAACCCAACACCACACATTTTCCCAAACTTCATTTCATATATTGAAAATGAAAGTTTTACAAGCTAAGATATTCTAAAGTTCAAGTCTAAAGTTCAAGTCTAAAGTTCAAGTTTTACAAGCTTACATGCTAAAATCATCTTACTTGGAAGCCAACACCGGCTTCACTCCTCCCTTGTGGACCATGCGGATAAAAAGGATCGTAGTCGGGTCTAGGTCCGGGGTTACAACCTTGCCACCAAGTCTCAAACATTGCCATTTTTTCCTTCATTTGGCGGAATTCTTCATCACGTTTTCTTTCACGTTCATCACGCTCTCTTACTTGAGCTTGAAGTTGACTAATAATTCCCGGTTGAAATCTTTTCTAGAAGCAATGCTATCACATTTTTCACCTTCTACATCTATGATCATGTCAATTAGTTGCTCAAAGAAATTCTTTTCTATGTGCATTACATCCAAATTATGTCTTATCAACATTGTCTTCCAATAAGGAAGGTCCCAAATAATGCTTCTTTTAAACCAACCGTTTTTTTGCAGTTTCAATTCTTTAAATTCTTCTTCGGTACCATCAACAGGGGATGGTAAATCACATACCGTCTTCCATATCTCATCCCCAGGCACTCGTTTCGGAGGGGCATCAAGCACCTCTTTACCTTTTGTGAAAGCTTTCTTGTTCCTCCTATGTGGATTTCCCTCTCGTAAGAAGCATCTATGACAATCAAACCAGCTTATTTTCTTGCTATTGGGAAGCCAAAATGCTTTACTTTCCTCCATGTAACAAGGACATGCTTTTTGTCCTTGTGTAGACTACCCAAATAGCATACCATAGGCGGGAAAATCATTTATTGTCCACAAAAGGGAAGCTTTAAGTTGAAAATTTTATTTTTTAGACACATCATAAGTTTCCACCCCAACTTCCCACAAATATTTCAACTCCTCCACTAATGGTTGTAAATAAACATCCAAATTACGTTTCGGGCTTTTTGGTCCGGGAACAATAAGTGACAAGAAGATAAATGGTCTTTTCATACATAACCAAGGTGGTAAGTTGTATGGTGTGATCATAATGGGTCAACAAGAATACTTCCTCCCAAAATTACCGAAAGGATCAAATTCATCCGTACACAAGCCAAGTCGTACATTGCGGGGTTCCTTGGCAAATTCAGGATACATCTGATCAAATCGTTTCCATTCTTTCCCATCACTAGGATGACTCATCTTCCCCGGAGCACGTGGGTTTTCTTTGTGCCATCTCATTTGTTCGGCAATGTTTTTTGTGGCATAGATTCTTTGAAATCTTGGTGCGAGAGGAAAGTAAAACAATTGGTTACATGCTATTGCTTTCTTACTCTTTTTTGCCCTCTTACTACCATTGCCTTTTTTCAACACCAAAACTGTATCTCCTTCACTTGTCTCATATCTATCCGCCCCACAATCTTTACATTTGTCAAGCAAAGCGTCATCTTTCCAAAATAGCATACATCTTTCAGGACATGCATCAATCTTTTCATGCGGTAACTGAAGACCTTTAACTACTTTTTTGGTAGTGGAGAAACTTCGGGTCATGGTATTATCATCGGGGAAAGATTACTCAAGGAACGAGGCAATGCCATCAACAGCAAGAAATGGCATATTAAACTCACATTTCAAGGTAACTAGCCTAGAAGCGGCTTGTAACAATGTCATTCTACTTCCTTCATACAAGGGTTTTTCTGAGGCTTTTAACATTACAATAAAGGCTTTTGCTTGTGGGTGTGGCGACTGTTCTTCAAAAATGGTTGTATGGTCATCACTATTAAAAATAGTGGAATCCATAGCATCAACAACCATCTCTCTATATGGGTTCTCATCATTTTGTATTTGTTGGGTGTGAGCTTGTGCATGAATCGGAGAATATGCTTCTCCATGTGAAATCCAATTGTAATAATTTGGCTTAAACCCGTTTATAATGAGATGTTCTTCTACTACAATGTCAAGCTGGTATTTCAGGTTTTTGCATTTGGCACAAGGACACCTAAGTTTTTTGTCTACCAAGTCATATTCATCTTGTTGTTTAGCAAATTCAATAAACTCGCTAACACCCTTTATAAATCTAGCGGTAGGGCGTCTTTTCTTATTGGAATGGTCTAATCTTCCTTCATACATCTATGAACGTTTCAATCTCTTCATTTTAATCTAAAGAAGACCCCATAATAATTTAAACATTTTTAAAAAAATAACAATAATATTACATACAAAATTTAAACATTATACTCCACATTATACAATAAACATATGAAAACAATATATAAATATTGTCAATAAGTAATCCATCTTCGAATGGAGTCCATATCACTCTAACCTAAACCCGTCAATGTACGTTTCAAGTCACTAGCAAACACACTTGTAATTTATTAATGAGGAAAAAATTTGGCAGCAATTCCCTTCAGTTCTCCAAATACACATCAATGTAGAATATCTAATTACTCCACATATACATGTATTCGGAGAATATTAAAGGGATCGCCACCAAACTCATTCCTCATTAATAAATCACAAGTACGTGTTTACTACCTAAATAACTTGAAACGTACAAAGACAGTCCCAAAATGGGAACTATTCAAGAATTACTCATAATGAGTAATTCTTGAACGGGTACTAAGTCAACATCAAATCAAACTAACAGTCCGTAGCATAATTTGAACTAAAATTACTAAATTTAAAAGGTAACTGGTAAGAAGAGATTACCTAATCAAGTAAAAGCAAAAATAAAAAGAAAACTAGAAGCAACAGCTACCGCGGACGGTGGTACTCAGCAGCACCACGGTGACAACCTTGAAAGGAGAAAAGAAAAACAAAAAAAACAGGGTTATTCAACATCAATTCATCAATAACATGAATTATCAAACTAAATTTATCAAAATGAAGTCCTAAAGAAGGTTTCACTTAGCTAATAGCTAATTTCTCTTAATCCAAAAGACAGTTGCACTTAGCTAATTCCATTAATGCAAAAGACGGTTTCACTTAGCTTAATATTAATAATAAGAGCAAGTCCAATGGTGAAACTTAGGGACTTGCTTGCAATTTCTTAAAATTGCAAGCTAGTTGCTAGACCATTGGAGAAGGCCATGAAGATTAGCTTGGCTTAAGCTTGTTGCTTCATTAAGCTACTTGCTTATATGACCCCACAACTATCAATCAACCAATAGAAAATTTGTTCCAATAATTTTTTTTATGTTTATGGAAAACTAATTTGACATGTGGGTCCCATCAAGCTAATATTAAAGCTAACTAAACCATTGAAATTGTTTACTAGCTTAGAATGATTGTAACTTATGAATTTGCCAAGCTAGTTGATTGTTGTTTACCATTGTACTTGCTATAATAAGACGGTTTCACTTAACTTAGTAATAATAATAATAATAATATTAATTAAGACGGTTCCACTTAGCTTAATACTAATGATAATGAGACGGTTTCACTTAGCTACCCAACACCAAACACCACCCACGACCCACCCAAGGCCACCCCACGACCCACCACGGCCCACCTTCACCACGACCCAACCACGGCCGACCAACCCGCCACCCACAACCCTAAACCTAAACACAAACCTCCTTAATCATTCCCTTTTAATTCAAACACAAATTAAACTAAATCTAACTACAAATTAATCTAATATACTAACTACAAATAAATCTAACAAACTAAACACAAATTAATCAAACTAACTACAAATTAAACTAATTAAACTGAAACTAAACAAAAAAAACTAACCTAATTAAAAGAGTGGAAATGGCGGTGGAAATGGTGGTGGAAATGGCGGTGGAAGTGTGGTTGTGTCGTGTTGTTCGTCGCCGCTGTCGTCGCTCTTCCTTTTTTTTTATTTTTGTTTCGTAAAGAGTAAAGTAGGAGAGAGGAGGGGTCTGTTTCTATTAAAAAATTTGGCGACTGAAATTCATTTTGGCGACTACCACTAAATCCGTCGCCAAATCTGAAAAATCAGTCGCCACTTTTGATTCCCTTTTTAAAAAAGTCAGTCGCCAGACTAACGACTGATTTCGGTCGCTAATCTGAAAATCAGTCGCCAATTTGGCGACTACCGCTATCAGTCGCCAAATTTCGGTCGCCTGTTTTGGTTTTTCTTGTAGTGAAGGAAGACTTAACAATTTGTAAACTAAAATGAGAAAACTAATGAGAGAGATTATAATGCTTAAGGCTATTGTATAATAAAATGAGACGTAAGAATTGGATGCCCTAAGCCTTGGAATGCCTCTCCTATTTATAGGAGAGGAAGAAGAAACGTAAACAATCAAGACGCATGCGGCCCCGATCGGGGTTGGGCGGCCCCGATCGGGGTTTGGCTTAATTTATTGTTTAATGCTTGAAGGAATCCAATGTTTGCGATAAATGATCCTTAATGCACCCGGTTAATGCTTCATAAATCCTCCTAAGAGCATCCAAATGAGCATCCTAAGCTTTGATATTTTCCACATAATTTTTGGACTTCTTATTGGGCTCTTTGTAGGATCATTTTGCATTTCTCACACACACTTGCTTGGGCTTAGAAATACCTTTCATTGTCATGCTTGGTCCATCTTGTTTCCACTTAGCTTAGTGAACTTGGTGTATGCTAATGTGATAGGAAAAAGCCTCTAAATGCTTAGATTCCTACAAAAGGTAACAAATACAAACAATATACATAGAACACAAGATTAGCTCACAATATACTAATTAAAGTACGATAAATAATAGAAACCGGGCTAAAATGAGGGATAGAATTATATATAAAATGACCATATCAAACTCCCCCAAGCTAAACCCTTACTTGTCCTCATGCAAGAAACCAAATCCCAACAATTGCAATATCCCAATTAAGCTAAGCATAATGATTTAGAAACCCGAAACAACATGGACAAGGGATAAATCAAAACATGGATGAGATTTACACGACGGCGTAGCATAGAGAACTTTGAATGAACCTTTAAGCTCTTGCATGATCTTTTTGACTTATGGACTTTCACGGGACACTCAAACTTTTTATATGTGAATAGGACAATTTTGTGAATGAACACTCAACTATCCTCAACTTATAACAATGTGCCCGCAATCTAATATGGTAAACACGTCAAAATTAGCAAGCAAAGACAATCAAATGTAAGCATGATAAAGAAGCCAAATGGGTAGGAAGAAGGCAAATAAACATGGGTAGGAAAGGGGAACAAAAGGGTTATGGTAATGTGGAACTAAGTCAAGCTAGCAACTACCAAAATGCAAGGATGTTCAATCCCAATTCTAACCCAATTTTCTATTTCAAATCAAATCATAAGAAAATTCTCCAAAATAATATGAATAATGCTTGAGAATTTCTCACATCTTTTCTTCTTCTCTTTTTCTTCTTTTCAATTCATACTTTTTTTTTCACGCTTTTTCTCATTCATTCATTTTCTTTTTTTCTCATTCTCATTTTTTCAACCTTTTTCGTTTCATTTTTTTCTTCGTTTTCTCATTCATTTTTCATGAGCATTAAAACCAAGCTCACATGATATTCAAACTTTAAAACAAATCCCAACTGAGCACCTAAACAAGACCAAACAAGCTACTAGCTCAACAAGGTAGGCAAGTTATGATGTAGCTAGGGAAAATTGTTTGTGAAGGGGTCAAGAAGGCAATTATATTCATGTGAATGGCTCCAAAATGTTATAACAAATGAATGCATGCTTACCAAGAGATGACATGAGAACCATACTTGTGCAGTTGTGCGTTTTGATGAAACACACATTATAAGGAGACACCTACACTCACCTAAGAGAGACCGGATATGAATACATCGGTCAAAAAGAGGTTCTACCTTACCATTTTGTAGCTTGCCACAAGTCAAGATCAAGCATATTCGGTTCATTCTTCATCTCCCACCTACTATGTCAAGACATCCCCATGTAGCTAATATCCCATCATTAAAGAATAAATAATTAGCAACAAGGCATTATTAGGATAAGCAAAGAGGAAAGTAGGTTACAAGCAAGCACAAAGCAAAAATTTCTCTCAAAAAATTTCAAAATTTCTACACTATATGCAAATGCAATCTCCCCCTAAGCTAAACATCACATTGTCCTCAATGTGCTAACAATTCAAATTACCCAATCAAATCATAAAAATGGCTCAAAACACAAAACAAGAAGGACTAGAGGTTATGTTTAATGGGTTGCAAGATCTAAACTAAAATGCAAAGCAATGAAAAACTTGCTCGTCTTGCTAGCCTCCCCCAAGCTAGCATGAACTCGGGGGATGGAGATGTTTCCTTGTGATCTTTAGTGAAGGAATGCGAAGAAACGAGAGAGAAAGGAGGAAATGAGTACCGTCGGGTATGCTTGAATGATAGAAAGAAATCTATCCTTTTTTTTTAACCGATTAAAGCATAGGCCGGGAAGTCACAGAACCACGACCCCGATCGGGGCTGGCAACCCCGATCGGGGTTGACTACTCCTTCTAGTTTTGACTCTTTTCCGCGTATGATTCAATTTCCTTCACTTTTTTCGAAAACCACGTCCCCGAACGGGGTTCTTGCATGGGGAAGCGTGCCAAATTTACTTCTAATTCTTCTCCCTTCATTTTTACCTAAAAATCACAAAAAGAAACATCGCCAAGTCGAGCATTTTATTTCTAAACTACGAAAAACAATAAATTGCAGAAAATTAAAAACAAAAACAAATAAAAGCAATAAAAAGCTTGGGTTGCCTCCCAAGAAGCGCTGGTTTAACGTCCCGCACGACGTAAGAAGCTAATTGATTCAAGTTTTGTTCTTGAGCTTGCCACCAACCAAGCTCCATGTCATAGTTCCTTTAGCATTCCGTAACCATTTGAAAATTTTCAAATAAAATTTCTCTTTCTTCTTTTTGGCACTCTTAGCAATAGTGCCATTAGCATCGTCACCTACAAAACAAACAACACCCATATCGTCCTCCAACGGATCCATTAGTAAGGATTCAAGCGTAGTAGAGGCATAAGAAGAGTTCACAGTGCTAAATAAACAACAAGACTCGTGTAACATTGGGCTTATAATGGTATTGTTTTTGCTAAAGGAAACCCGGTCATCACTCACTTCCAACGTCAACCTCCCGTTTTTCACATCAATTAGCGCACCCGCGGTGCGTAAAAATGGCCTACCCAATATAATTGGGGTTTGTGAGTCCTCGGCCATATCAAGTATAAGGAAGTCAACGGGTCTGAAAAACTTGCCAACTTTGACGGGTACATCTTCTAAGACACCTAAGGGTCGCTTTAAAGAACGGTCCGCCATTTGCAATGTGATACTTGTGCATTTTAAGGCACCCATGTTAAGTTTTTCATAAAGGGAATAGGGCATGACACTCACACTAGCACCTAGGTCGCAAAGGTCCTTATCAATGGTATATGTGCCTATAGTGCAAGGAATAGAATAGCTACCGGGGTCCTTAAGTTTCGGGGGAGTCTTATTTTGTAAGAGTTCACTACACTCTTCGGTAAAAGCAATGGTCTCAACTTCATTGAAGGATCGCTTCTTTGATAGGATTTCCTTCATAAACTTTGCGTAAGAAGGGACTTGGGTAAGCAATTCCATAAACGGGACGGTGACTTGTAAATTCTTACACATTTCCATAAACTTACCGAACTTACCTTCTTCCTTGTGCTTTGCTAGGCGATGGGGAAATGATACTTGAACAACTACTTTTGGAGGAGCATCCTCCACATCTTTCTCATTCTCATTGGGAGCATCCACCTTCTTTGAAACAACATCACCCTCCTTAGTATTAGGAGAGACTTCTTCAACAACCACCTCATCACTTTCTTTGGGCATATGAGACCCAACATCTTTGGCATCAAGCTTGCTCTTCCTCTTTAGCATCAACAACCGGTGGGGAAATGGTACACGGTCCCTAACAAGAGGCTCTTTACTAGCCTTTTTTTTTTTTTTTTTTATCATCTCTCTCAAGCTTGGTCTTTTTAACAACCACTTCTTCATCCAAAGTCATGGATGGCCCATCATAGTTTGTGCCACTTCTCAAGGAAATAGAATTAACAGTTTCATGTGGTGGGTTACCTTGGAGAGGTAGTTGACCGTTCTTCCTTTGAGAGCTAGAAGCGGCTAGTTGAGCCACTTGTTGTTCTAACATCTTGACCGCGGCACTATGAGCTTTATCATTCTTTTGAATTTGAGCCAATAGTTCCCTTTGCATTTGGACTATCATGCCCTCCACCTTACCACCTCCTTGATTGTTTTGTTGGCCAATTTGTGGTGGATTTTGTTGGTAATTGTTTTGTGAGGGCCTTTGTTGATTTTGATAACCCGGAGGAGGAACATATTTTTGTTGAGGAACATAGGCATTTTGTTGTGGCGTGGGTTGGGGGTTAAGGACATTGTTTCTAGTGTAAGACAAATTCGGATGAAATTTTGTATTCGGGTTATAAGTGTTGGAAAATGTACCCGGTGGATATGAACTTTGTCTAAAAGTTTGAAAAGCATTTACCTCTTCGATAGGAGCTCGGCAATGAGCGGCATAATGACCCACACCTGCACAACCATCACAAACAACTATTTGACTTGTTGAAGACACGGCGTTGAGTTGTTGAATGGAATCTCTTCGCCAATTGTTGTTGGAGCAAGGCAATTTGAGCTAGCAAAACGGAGTTGTTGAAGGATTCTTCTTTACCTTTGGATGACACAACTCGGGAATTGACATATTGTGCATCATGGACCGCCATAGATTCAATCGTGGCATGAGCAAGGTCGGTGTCAATTTGATCAAACCGCCCATTGTTGGCGGAATCAAGAATCCTTCGGGACTCGGCACAACATCCATTATAGAATGTTATTGCTAGAAACCAATCATCTAGCCCATGATGTGGGGATTGTCTTTGAAGCTCTTTTTACCTCTCCCAAGCCTCATATAAGCTCTCAAGAGCTTGTTGACGGAATCCGGTAATTTGCACTCCTCAAAGTTTGAGTTTTCTCCGGTGGAAAAAACTTTTGATAAAAAGCAAGAGCCAAAGTTTCCCAATTGGTGATTCCCATGGCGGTGCGGTCAAGGCTATTGATCCAAAGCTTGGCCTTGTCCTTCAAAGAGAAAGGGAAAAGTATTTCCCTTATTTGGGCTTGAGTGATGCCCATTTGACGGATCATGGAGCAATAGTCACAAAAGTTTTGCACATGCAAATTGGGATCCTCCAAATGACTTCCCCCAAATTGCTTCCTCTCCACAAGGCTAATGAAAGGGTTTGATCTCAAATTCCGGCGCGGTGATTTGAGTGGTTGTGATACCGACCGGAAGCATGGCCGCGGTGGGCTTTGAGTGATCGGAAAGTTTCACCATCTTTTTGGTAGTAGATGGTGGTGGTGATGGAAATGATGAACTTGAAACCTCCTCCTCTTCAAGGGCTTCTAAATCATCTAAGTAAGACTTTCTAGCACTTTCGGCTTGTACGGGAGAAGAGGCCTCT
Organism: Silene latifolia; assembly: GCF_048544455.1. Classification (NCBI taxonomy): domain Eukaryota; kingdom Viridiplantae; phylum Streptophyta; class Magnoliopsida; order Caryophyllales; family Caryophyllaceae; genus Silene; species Silene latifolia. The sequence goes on along the minus strand of NC_133532.1, from coordinate 64,494,937 downwards.
TTCACTTCCTTCCAAAAACGTCGTCTTCTCCTAAAGGTTTTCTCGGGGTCGGAATCCGGTGAAAGCAATTCTTCACTACGAGAGGACATGGGCATAAGACAACAATTTCTAGGAAAATGATAAGTAACGGTCTCAAGGAACAAGTGTTCCCCAAGACAAAGGACAACAAGATAAAAATCGACAATTCAAAATGCAATAAAACCGTTTTCCCGGCAACGGCGCCAAAATTTGATAGGTTTATCGCGTACCTATGCAAATATAAATTTCCTAAACACAAATAAATGTAGTAATAGGGGTCGAACCACAAGGAAACGGGAATTACGTTGTGAATTGCTATGGGTAGATTTTTATCAAGGTCGATTTCGTTTTTGGTTTGACTTGGTTGTTTGATTGACTAATAAAACTATGATGTGAATTATATGATTAAAAGGGAGTCTAAGGGGTTCGGGTCACACATGCAAAGGTAAACATATGATCATGATAAACTTGGTACTAAAAACATTGTCAATTGCTTAGGTTTAGAGACACCCACCTTACGATATTAGTGTCAACCATAGACCGAGTCCTAGAGAAACTCTCGTCCATGACTAGGTCATCCTACTATACATGCTTAGTCTAATTCAATTCCGTGCATCTCGACTTATAGAACGAATGAACAAACTTAATCAATTGAATAAGGCCTTAAACAAAGATTAAACGTTATGGCACAAGCATGTGATAGAAACAATTTGAACAATATTATTATTAACCTATTTTATCATGTTATATACTTGATTTGCATGGATCCCTTAATCCTTAGACTAAGAGATTTAGCTACTCACGTTAAGGTGTGAATTGTAAACTATAAAAAGAGAGATGATAGACATGGTTGAGTGATTTATATGAACTAAATGTTTTAACATGTAAAAGAAATTTAACTAAAGTAATCTAAATGGAGTGCTTAATTATAAATTAAATATAAACTAAATAGAAATGTAGACTATAAGTGGGAATACTTTAAAGAGATGAACTTGTATGGAAGAAATGAATAATAACCAAATGCTTGAATAACAAATGCTTGAACAATAACTTGAGTACAAAATGTTGAAAGATTAAACTAAAGGAAGACTTAACAATTTGTAAACTAAAATGAGAAAACTAATGAGAGAGATTATAATGCTTAAGACTATTGTATAATAAAATGAGACGTAAGAATTGGATGCCCTAAGCCTTGGAATGCCTTTCCTATTTATAGGAGAGGAAGAAGAGACGTAAACAATCAAGATGCATGCGGCCCCTATCGGGGTTGGGCGGCCCCGATCGGGGTCGTGGTTATCCGGGTATTTTGGCTTAATTTATTGTTTAATGCTTGAAGGAATCCAATGTTTGCGATAAATGATCCTTAATGCACCCGGTTAATGCTTCATAAATCCTTCTAAGAGCATCCAAATGAGCATCCTAAGCTTTGATATTTTCCACATAATTTTTGGACTTCTTATTGGGCTCTTTGTAGGATCATTTTGCATTTCTCACACACACTTGCTTGGGCTTGGAAATACCTTTCATTGTCATCACTACTACAAATACAGGCAACCACAACGGCCCTTTAACAACGCTTATTCACGAAAATCATCAAAACAAATGGTAGAATTGATTCCGCGAATTTTACCAAACTTAATTACAACGGTTATGTGTTGTTAACCGTTGTTATTGGTTTTAACAACGGGTCATACTTAAACAACCGTTGTTAATGAAAAAACTAATAACAACGGTTAAATTGTAACCGTTGTTAATGGTTTGGCGCCAATTTAGTGAAAAGTAATCACAACGGTTATATTAGAACCCGTTTTTAATACCTTTTAACAACGGTTGTAGACTCAATAACCGTTGTTATTAATATTATGAAAATCTTAAGAACGACATATTGCTTTATTCTGCTATACGCTACAAACACAAACACAAACTAATACTGCTACTATATCATCCTCCATTCCTCCTTGATCGTCTCTCTGTCTTCATCTCCGTCACTGTTGTCACGTACGTCTTCTCTCCCTCATCGTGTTTATCAATCAGGTATATATATGTTTCTTAGCAACGCTTATAGATATAGGATTTTTTGGGTTATTATCTAATTTGTTGATAATTTAGCTTAATTGCTTTCCTGAATTTCGTTTCTTTGTTTGCCTATTATTGTATTTTTCTGAATTAGTTGCCTATTATTACGAATGTAGAATAATGACTCGAACTTGGATGATTGATGCAAATATGAGTGACCGCACCTACAAGGATGGTTTAGCTGAATTTTATGAATTCGTTTCGAACAATTTGAAAGGTTCTTCTAGTATTGCATGTCCTTGTGAAAGATGTGGTAATATTAGCTATATGGCTTTTCCGGACGTTAAAATACACCTAGAAAAGTGGAGATTTAGTCGATCCTATACACTTTGGATTTTTCATGGGGAATCATTAGAGGAAGAGAATAACTCTGAAGAAGATGATGTTGAGGTACACGAAAGGCTAACTGATGATCCTGAGTTTGCCGAGTTTTTTGAGTTGGAAGAGTTGAAAGTAGAGAAGTTGAATGTTGGGTCTATAGATAATGAAGAGAATGATGATGAGTCCATTGCTTTTGAAGATGTAGGTGATGACACTAGTAATTGGGATGACCTTAACAACATGTATGAGAAGTTGTGTGAGTTTGAAGCACCTCTGTATCCTGGTTGTAAGTTCACAAAAATGTCGGCTGTGGTGAAGTTGTATAATATCAAGGGGGCAAATGGGGTGAGTGACACGTGTTTCACTAGTTTTTTAGCCTTGATAAAGGAGTTGCTTCCAGATGGTAATGTTCTACCCGTTAAGACATATGAGGCGAAAAAACTAATAAGAGGAGTGGGTATGAAATATGAGAAAATACATGCATGTCCAAATGATTGCATATTGTATCGGAAATTATATCAAAACTTAACCAATTGCCCTAAATGTTTGGAGTGGCGTTATAAGGATAAGGAAGGGATCCCCGCTAAGGTGTTGTGGTATTTTCCATTGATACCAAGAGTCATAAGGATTTATGCGAATCCCGATGATGCAAAAATGTTAACTTGGCATGAAACAAGAAGAATAAATGATGGAAAGCTAAGACACCCGACAGATGGTAAGCAATGGAAATCGTTCGACGCTAAGTATCCCGAGTTCGGCAATGAACCTAGAAACTTACGTCTAGCGCTGTCCACCGATGGAATGAACCCACACGGAAACATGAGTAGCCAACATAGTACTTGGCCAGGAGTGTTGGCTATTTATAACTTACCTCCATATGTGTGCATGAAAAGAAAGTATTTGATGTTGTCGTTGTTAATTTCCGACCCTAAACAACCTGGAAATGATATAGATGTATATTTGGAACCTCTTCTAGATGATTTGCGATTGTTGTGGGATAGTGGGATAGAAGTATTTGATGCATATAAGAACGAAACTTTCAATTTGAGAGCGATGTTATTGTGTACAATAACCGACTATCCGACTTATGGCGACCTTTCTCGGGCACACGATTCATGGGAAAGAGGCTTGTCCATTGTGTGGGGAGGATATCGAGTCTAAATACTTGAAGTCTTCTCGTAAGTATGTGTATATGGGAAATAGGAGGTTCTTGTATCATGAGCATTGTTATCGCAAGATGCAGAAAGCATTCAATGGAAGACAAGAACTTCGTCAACCTCCTAGAATTTTGAGTGGGCATGAAGTTTATCAGAAAGTAAAGCATATTGAGATAGATTATGGGAAGAAGAGTGGCTCTAAATTGTCTACTCGTGGGTATAAGAAAAGATCCATATTTTTTGATAAACTTCCATATTGGCCTGACTCGAGGTCGCATTGCCTCGATTTCATGCACATTGAGAAAAATGTCTGTGATAATATTATCAATACCCTTCTGAATGTTCCTGGTAAAACAAAGGATAACGCCGCAGCTAGGGAAGATATGAAAATGATGGGTATTAGGCTAGAGGTGGCACCACAGAAGAGAGGTAATCGTACATTTTTACCGCCAGCAGCTTTTACCCTTTCACGGAATGAGAGAAAAGAGTTCTGTGCATGCTTGAATGGAATTAAAGTGCCACATGGTTATTCGTCGAACATCAAAAGCCTAGTGTTGATGCAAGACCTAAAACTCACCGGGTTAAAGTCACATGATTGTCACACTTTGATGCAACAATTACTACCCGTGGCTATTCGTTCCATTTTACCTGAAAAGGTAAGATATGCTATAACTAGATTATGTCTCTTCTTCCAGTCCATATGCGAGAAAGTCATCGATCCCAATGACGCGGATTCGTTGCAGGACCTCGTTGTAACCTCTCTTTGTCAGTTGGAAATGTATTTTCCACCCTCTTTCTTCACTATCATGATTCATCTGACCATTCACTTGGTTAGGGAGATTTTGTACCTTGGGCCCGTGTACTTGAGATACCAGTATCCTTTCGAAAGATTGATGAAACTCTACATGGACTATACATCTAATCGGTATCGTCCGGAAGGTTGTATTGCTGAACGCGCTATTTTAGACGAAGCTCTTTCATATTGTTACGCTCATCTCTCCCCTGAGGAGTTGATTGGCGTTCCTAAGAATCGTCATAGTGACTGGATGACCGGAAAAGGTATTAGGGGCTGGGTTGAAAAAATTGTGACACGTGAAATGTTGCATTTAGCACACATGTATGTGCTAAACAACGAAGATGAGGTGCAACCTTATATTCAATAACACAAAGATGAGCTCAAATACGATCACCAAAACAAGACCGAGAAGTGGATTGCGAACGAGCATACGAAGATGTTTCCAGAGTGGTTTAGGAATATTGTCTTACAGTGTACTGATCAAAGTGGTGATGATATCTCTCCTAGGTTACTATGTCTTGGTTTAGGTCCAAATGCCAGGGTCACCTTTTACAACAGTTTTGCCATTAATGGATATACTTTTTACACCCGCGAGCAAGATGAGTTGAGCACAATGCAAAATAGTGGTGTGAGTTCTGAATTTGAGACAATGCACTTTGCTACTTCAAAAGATAAAAAGCCTATTTGGGGAAAATGCCTTTATTATGGTGTTATTCAAGAAATATTGGTACTAGATTACATTGATTTCACAATGCCTTTGTTTCGATGTAACTGGGTTGATAACAACATCCATTGTGTCCGAAAGGATAAGATGGGATTTACGTTGGTCAATCTGGGTAAGGTTGGCAATAATAAGGATGATCCTTTCATAATGGCATCCCAAGCTAAACAAGTGTTCTATGTCACCGATCCTATGGATAAGAAGTGGTCTGTTGTACTGTCTATAAGGAGTAGAAGGAGTAGTCCATCCGATAATGGTGATGATGATCAGGATGTCGTTTTTTAGGGAATGGATCAGTCTACCACTGTATCTTATTTCGACGATGTTGACACTGATCATGAGGACACTGAAAGCATCTATATGCGTGATGAGCATGGTGAAGGTATTTGGGTTAACGAAGAAACTACGACATTCAAGAAACGTCCCGATCCCGAGATAGTTCATCAGACACGTGATATGGACGACCAACATTTTGAGTCATTTTCAGACCAATAATTTGATGGTTTAATTTATTGGTAAATCAATAATGGTCATTATATTGTTAAATAAAAATTCCCAAATTTGCATGGCATGGTAAATCTTGTAGCTTAGATATGCGCATGATGCATGCATGCTTTGGTGTTGTCTTATTTTCTTGATCTTATTATTAGATGTGGATCTTGGTGTTGAAATTGTTTGAATAATGTTGCAAAGATATGGTGCTTCAACCGCTGTTACGATGTATTGTTACAGTTTGGACCGAATGGAATTACAAGAATTTAAAAAAAAAAAAAAAAAAAAAGGTTCATTAATAACAACGGTTATATTTAAATTACCCGTTGTTAATACTTTCAACAACGGGTGTAGTACCTCTACCCGTTGTCAATGATTTTTTTGACATATTTCATTTTGGCGCAAATTTGGTGAAAATATATTACAACGGGTATATTTTAACTGTTGTAATAAACTTTTGACAACGGTTGACTTTTATTGACCCGTTGTTATTAACATATAACAACGGTTCTTCTCTGAGCACCCGTTGTCAATAGTTTGTCTTAATAAAAAACTAATTTAGAAACCCATACAGCATGCCATACACAAACACACATAACATTAGTTCAACCGTTGGTATCCTGAGTTAATTTGTCTCTCTTCCTCGCTTTCTACATTCTCGTTGCCGGCCGTCGCCCAATTTCCGACGCCCAGATTCCGTTGCCTTCCCTTATCATCCTGCTCGTTCTCTTTATCATCATCATCATCAGGTATGTTCACTTTATGTGTTTCGTCATTAGGGTTTTAAGACGATCATCTTTTTCTTTTTCATGCATCTGTTTGTTTTTCGTCTTCTTTGTTATCTTTATCATCCCGCATCATCTACTTCACTCCTCTTATTAGGGTTTAGGATTTTAGAAGCTCAATCTGTTGTTTTAAATTTTCATTCCTATTAGGGTTTAGGGTTTTAGATAATACTCTGCATGTACGTTGTTAAGTTGTTCATTTCATATATCATTCATATTTGAGTTTTAGGATTATCATGGGTGAAAAACGTAAAAGAAGTCAAAAGAATAATAAGTCTGGTGATAATAAGCCTGGTGAGAGGGGTGCTACGAAGTGCCAGAGAGTCCTTGTAGCTATAGCCGCTAAACAAACACTGTTCAAAATAACATGGAGTGAGATGGGTTTCCCCTCTTGTCCAAATGCGGGTCTTTTCTCCAGTTGGATTGGTACTTGCACAAGACAGTTTGTGCCTATCCATTTAGATGATTTTAGAAATTTGAATCCAAAATTGGCGGAGTTATACTTGGCTCGTGTAAAGGAAGGCTTTATTATACCCAATGAAAGCCATGATCCGTATTTAATGCATAAGGCAGCGGATGTCCACAGGCAGTGGAGGTGTGACGTTGCTAGGGATTGGTTGTATGTGGACAAGGCAACGAGGGAGATGCGTAAGAGCCCACCGGAAAACAAGTGTCCCACCATCAAGCGGAAACAATGGGATCTTTTCAAAAGATGAGAACTACCGAGAAGTTTCAGTTAAATATCCTCGCCTTTTAACGATTTACCTATCATTTTTTTAATTAATGAGTCCTTTATATAATCTTTTTATTATCTCATCTACTTGCGCTTTTATATAATTATTTGAAGGCCGTTAGCAGAATAAATCGTGCTAACATTTCATGCAAGAAGGGGAAATGGTATGGTTCTCGAGGCGGTTACAGAAAGATAGAAGAGAACCTCGTAAGTAGCATGCATTATTCCCCTGTGAGACTTTATTTTTTTAATCACACTTGGACTTGCATAAATGTTACCATGTTAATGTTACCATGTTAATGTGTAGGTGGCAAAGGGAGTGAAAGAGGTGGATCGGCATGTAACTTATAAAGAAGGGCACACGCCTAAAGGATCCCGGTCGCGTGACAAATATGATGAGGAAGTGTTGGCCAACATAGTAAGCATTATTTTATTAAGACGAGTTCATTACTAACTTTATTATTTTAGTCACAAATATAATTTGAAATTTATTTAATATATTATAGGACAACGTATTGAAAGAGGTAGAAGAAGGGAAATTCACTCCCAGTGGTCGTAATGACGTTCTTGCTAGAGCGATCGGCCGACCCGAACATCCAGGTCGTTTGAGGGGCGTCCCTGTTACAGGTTGAGTAACGAAATATTATGGGAAAACTGCCCAGATAAAGAAGAAAAGGAAGACTAAGTCTGAGAAGGCCGACATGGTAACATTTATTCTATTATTTTCATTTAAGTTCAATTCACATGTTATTGTTGGGATAAAAATTGCCGACACATTACATTCTTGGCAAGCAAACGGCTTGATTAATGGCATCCGTACTACTAAAGCTGAATGCTGGAGGTAAGCTTTCCAAAGATGAAGTGAAGATGATGGAGGATGTCATTTCTAAAGGGGGTAATAATAAGGTACAACAGATTGGTCAAGAGGCCGCTACTACCTTGGCAATACATGAGAAGGAAGTATCGGTCAACGAGATTCAGAAAGATCGTGTACCTAATAATGCTTCCGGTTGTAACAACTAAAGCCGATCGGGTACCTAATACTTCCTTATTTTTCTTTTCTTTTTTTTTTTTTGGGTAAGATCGGGGGTGTGTTCCCCGCCACTCTAATTCTATAACTTCTGACATGGTGCCATTATTGGTTAATTTTATTAGGTAAATAATGGGTCCGAAAAGGAGATGCAACTTGAGAAGACTACTGATGGAAAACAAAGATACATCCCCTTCAAGTCGGTTCCCTGTTTTCAAGTAAGGTATGCATGAAGTGTTTAATTAGTTAAATTTATATGAATGCTGAAGTTTGTGCAAAAATCGGCGGAGACAGAAAGCGTTTTTGCAAAATCTTTTGAACGCTGAAGCGTTTTTGCAAAGATATAATAATGTATGTGTATATTCTTCAGGCCGTAAACAAGAGGCCAGTTATTTTTGTTGACCCTAAAACCGAAAAGCCACATGTGCGTGTTGGCCGGGGTCTCGTAGAAATGCACACCAAATCAGAGTAAATGAAATCGTATTTCATGGCGAAAAACTTTTGCCGAATCATACCAAAGTAGAGATAACTATAGTCTTACCAGGCCATGAAAACTTGCAAATCGTCGTCCCAAATGTGACGACATTACCATTCGGGAGATGCGCTTGGAAGTTTCATCCAATGGCCTCGAAACTCACATCTACTTGGCTCGGACGTCTCCGCCTCGTGCTTTTAAAGCGTTGGGGTTAGAAGAAATACCTTTATATATATGTTAAATTTTTAATTGTTGAAAGTTTTTATATGTTAAATTTATATGTTATTTTTTTTTGTAGGGAACAAAAAAGCCGGCTTTGGCGGATAAGCCTAAGTCCACAGACATGCCAACGACCTCGTCGAGACAACAACTTGATGAGGTATTTAATTAACTTCTCCATTTTTTAAAAACCTCGCTCCCTTTATTTATATTTTTCTGTATTTATAAAAAGCATGGTAATTTTGTGTAGGGACAAAAAAGACCGATAAGCCTAAGTCCCCGGTCTTACTCGTTGCTACTACCTCATCATTGAAAGTTAGGAGTTTAAACGACACACAATATAAAGGGAAGGAGTACATGGGATATGTAAGAACGGTGACGATGAGGAAACTGCATGAGGAGGCTGCCCATCGCATAGCAACCGAGCAATTGATAGTTATTCCGCTCGAGGAGGATATTCTAGGGGTTGAGCGTCAAGCACTTCTATCATGGGATATGCTAGCCATTTGGGCTGGCCTAGACCTGATTGATATCCAACACGTATTTGTTTGGATGAAGTAAGTTTCTTAATAAATAATTTCATATTCTAATATTCCGACTACTAGATAGTGTTTTAAATACCGGAATTAATACCGTAATAATGTAGGATATTGAAAATGAGAGTGATCCCCAGAAGAATATTCCATCCGATCAATACGATTCTGTGCCCCTTTATTTTATCTTTATTTATTGCGGATTTCTCGTTCCAAGACCGGGTAGATTATATTGCTCAAAGAATTGGCAACAACCAAGAAGCTGATTTTTGGCGCTTATAATGAAAAAGGGTAATAAACAAATTAATATTACGTTTCCCCCTACAATTGCATTTTCATAACTAATATATGTACTTGTTAATAATGATGATGTCTCTTGATGTAGGACTCATTGGGTGCTAGCGGCCATCATGCCGACAAGGAATAAAGTTTTCTGTTGGACTCTTTACATCATCAACCAAGCGAGACTTTTAAGCGCTTGATTAATATGTAAGTTTATAATATTGATTTATTTATAATAACATTTTCAATTTTTATTTATAGAAAAAAGCTCTTTCATATTTTTGCCCCTAAAAAAATTAGTTTATGCCTCCTTTTTTATTTTTTAAAAAAGGGCCTTTGAGAAGAAAAGAGCAAACGAGCGGATCAACCCACGAAAGATTCTCGATGTTGGCCCCGATTTTATTACGATAACAGGGGTACGTGCTCAAATACAATAACATTAAGTGCAAAATCTGTGTTTAATACTAATACAATACCTAAAGTTCAAGATTCTGATGTGAGCCTTCTCTCGTCTGTTTTTTTTATGTAATAATAGGCCCTCGCCAAACCGATAGCATACAATGTGGATACTACGCTTGTCGGTTCATGTTGGAGATTATTAGGCGAAGATATCTAATTATTCCGAAAAAGGTTAGTAATAATTTAAACATGTGTTTATTACTTTTTTTTAAATTAGAGCTAATGTTGTCTTGCTTGCTGCTATATATACCATGATGTTGCTAATGTTGTCTTGCTTGTCGCTATATATACCATAATGTCTTCTCTTTGTTTTTTCCTGCGATGCAATCAACCCGTCACAACAGATTGAGCAGTATTCAAGTATAGATATAGACGAGGTAAGAGACATGTGGGGCAACTACGTCTTAGAATATAGAAATGCATGATACTCATAGTTTAGATCAACTTATTAGTAAATTTTTTGTTGAAGTTAGGGAATGATGATTAGTTCATGTAAATTCAACTCCTTGTAATTATATATATATATATATATATATATATATATATATATATATATATATATATATATATATGATGTTTTTTTGTGGTTGAATTGAATATATTGAGTTCGATGAACCCACTGTGATTTATCTTTGTCTTTGGTATATCTTCTGTCTGATATATGCAGGTTTTTGAATGGCATGAAACAAATTTAATTTTTCAAAACATTAGGAGTTCGTAATAAAAACGGTTACAAAAAAAAACCGTTGTGAATTCTTTCACAACGGTTAATAAAAATAACATCGTTGTGAATGACTTTCACAAATACCCGCGCATAATATTCAACAACAGGTTTTAATCGAAGAACCGTTGTTAAAAGTCTTCACAATTTTGGAGGTAAAATTACAACAACGGGTATTAAACTAAGAACCGTTGTTACTAACAATTTCAACAACGGGTATGTAGCATAAACCCGTTGTCAAAAGACTTCACAATTTTGGAGGGAAAGTTACAACAACGGTTATACATACGACAACCGTTGTTATATTATTCCCTCCAAATTTTTGAAAAACTTTCCACAACGGTGAACACCCAACAACAACGGCTTTTAACCGTGGTGAATACTTTAGACAACGGTTTCTTTAAATAACCAAACCGTTGTAAATACCTTCTACAACGGCCGCTTTAACAACGTCCGCTTTTTGTTTTTACAACGGTTTTTACCCGTTGTTATAGGCTGTATCTGTAGTAGTGCATGCTTGGTCCATCTTGTTTCCACTTAGCTTAGTGAACTTGGTATATGCTAATGTGATAGGAAAAAGCCTCTAAATGCTTAGATTCCTTTAAAAGGTAACAAATACAAACAATATACCTAGAACACAAGATTAGCTCACAATATACTAATTAAAGTACGATAAACAATAGAAACCGAGCTAAAATGAGGGATATAATTATATATAAAATGAACATATCAGTTTCTCATAAAATGTCTTACAATAAGTCATTGTAAAACCATCCACAAACTACATTGATGCCCTTATCACTCAACCATGTTAAGTAATGGAAGTTTTATGAGGTTAATAATGTAAAGTTATACATGGTTTTTTTATTAATGCATGTGTAAAAACGTTTTTTAAAGAATTAATATTTTTTTAAAAATGGGCTCCTTAAGCGAAAATTAATGGGCGTAAGCCGTAACCAATCAGAGTTCGAGCGAAATTCGCGCGACCCAAATATACTAGCCCTTTACCAACTACAATCTACAAAACCTATTTAATTTGTCCCGCCTAATAAAAAACCTAAAAATACACACAATTACTCTCCTCTTAGCCCTTCACCGTCTTAACCTCACACTCTGTAAAAACGTTTTATAAAAGAATTAATATTTAAAAAAAAAATGGGCTCCTTAAGCAAAAATTAATGGGCATAAGCCGTAAGCAATCAGAGCTCAGGCAAAATTAAGCCCAAGTTTACGGGCCGCCACTGGGCCGGGCTACAAGTACAGGCCTATTTCATCGACCCAAACCTGGCCCGTCCAGGGTTAAAGCGGCTTTCGAGCCAATTCGGGTTAAATTTTATTTTTTTCTCTTGAAATAAGTTTAGAAATTCCCATTATGAAGTTAGATACTTTGTGTATTTGTTATCAATATTTTCGTATAGAATTATGTTATTTTTTCAAGTATTGTCAATTAAGTAGTAACCTAACGTATCTTTTATGAACCTACTGATATAGGTGACCCATACAAACTAAATGCAGAATTTTTAGTAGTGTAATAATATATTTTAGTGCGGTGCTTATTGTATGTTGTTGTAGTGTTGTAATTGATTTGATATTTGTTGTTCTTTAGGCTCAAAAATACTGGCTTAGCACGCCGATAATGGTAAAGAATTTATCGTCACTAGTGTGATACAAAACATTAACTCATTTTTTATCATTTAAATAATAGTAAAGGAAAATACTAAGTCTTATCAAACTAATACATGTAAACAAGTGACTACGGCTTATTTACAATACAACAATTGATTGGTTAATTATTTTACTAAATGCTTATTAACATTCTTAAATTTTACATATTCGTAAATTTTGCAATGTTCGGGCCGGGCCGGGCCAAAATCCAGGCATAACGACGGCACAAACTCGGCCTTATTATATATTGAATCGGGCCATGGGCTTCGAGCTGTTGGCTTTTCGGGCCTAAAATCGAGGCCCAAGCCCGGGGAAAAATTGGGTTGGGCCGGGTGGGGCTAGCGGGTTTGATCACCTCTAAGTAACACACATGGTTTTGTTTTCTAGATTAGGATCCTTTCAATTTCCTTCTTTCAAGCCCCATTTAATAATAATTTTCCTTCTAACTTTCATTTTACCTTTACTTTTATGAATATTTATGAATAAATTTAGGACCGTTAGATGTTTGGAAAAAACAATCACAGCCAAATGATCAATGTATTAGGCTCCCTTTCTCTCTAACAATTTAGAGAGAGAAAACCTTCTTAAAAGTAAAAAAATCTCAGACTTGAAAGAAATTGGTGTAGAAGCCTCATTCCCAAGATCTTCTTCATCCCTATTCTTTAATCTTCATTCTTCATAGCCATGTTCCTCTTTCAAGATGAGGTAGATCCTAATCTCTTATCAAGTCTTTTTTCAAAAAAATTCAGCCCTTTTTCTTGATTTTCTCCTTCTTAAAGATTAGACTTTAATTTGCTCTCCACTCTAGGAGGGCATTTTTGAGTCACATATCTTAGTTAAGAAAGGTTTAAATCAAGGATTTAATAGCAATATTTATCGATTTACCTTTGTAAATTGAAGTCATTGTTGATTTTTACAGAATATTTCAGCCTTTTTTTTCATTTTCGCCTTCTTAAAGATTAGACTTTAATTTGCTCTCCAATTTAGCCTACGAGGGCATTTTTCAGTCACATATCTTAGTTAAAGAAGGTTTAAATTAAGGATTTAATAGCAATTTTTATCGATTTACCTTTGTAAATTGAACTCATTGTTCATGTTTTTTTAAGAATAAAAAGTTTAGCTTTTTGATGAATGTGTATTGAAGTTTTTAATCCTTTTGGATGTGTAAACAAATCTGGTTTTTAGGTTTCTTTGTTCTCCTTTTGTGTTCTTTACAATTTGGTAAGGTTATTTCTCAGCTTTTATTTTATCGTCATGAATTTGTTTTTGGGGTTTTAAAGTATCCGACTTTTCAGACGAGAGTCCCCTTCTTTGTACCCTTTCTTATTACGGTTATCTGTGGTAAATAAAAATTCTTTGAATTTCGTTTACCTTTCTCATCCGAGAGGATTAAAAAAAAAACATGATGGGGCATATTCTGCACCGCTGACCAAGTCAACACATTGAGCAAGGTCAAGGATATCCACAGCAAAGTCAACGACTTAGACAGCCTAGCCGATGCAACCCATCGGCCTGTCACCTGAGTCTCGGCCTGGCAACTAGCCAGCCGGGTCACATATCCGCGTACTCATATCCAAGACCCTCGGTCGGCCTGCCATTGGTCCAGCGGCCGAGGGTAGAACGGTCTTTCCACCTGCTAGCCACTTGGCCACTTGGCCACTACGTGACAAAAGGTGAAGGTCTATAAATACTCCTCAACCTTCAATGAGGAAAGGATCCATAAATTAACCTAAGAATCACTATTCATCTGGTAATATCTTCCTTATCTCTCTACAATACATCCTTAGCCAAGTAACAACAACTTACCCCTCTAAGTTTTCTGACTTGAGCGTCGGAGTGAGTACGCTTGGCATAAAGCCAAGCCCTCAGTTCGTTCATTGTTGCAGGAGAGACCGAGTGGAACGATAAAGGCAAGAGGGATTCAATTCAAGACATCATTCTACAAGCCACGGGTGGTAACAATACTTGCTCTGGAATTACACCCGGAACAATTGGCGCCGTCTGTGGGGAAGACACTAGAAGCTAGTCACATTCATTCCCAAACAAAAAAATATACACACAAAAAACCCACCCCAAAAGCCAAGAAGATGTCGAAACAACAAGAGGTATTCGTGAATGACGAAACCGAATTCTACCAAGATGATACCGTCCACAAATCTGGAGTTGTGCAACCCTCCGCCGATCAAGTGATTCAACCGGAGTACGGGATGCCAATAATACCAGACACTCCGCTACCTGCCGACCAGGTCACCATCATGGGACATGTGGTTGACGCAGCCAAACTGAAGATGCTCCTGGACCTAATTGGGAGTACGCCGGCTCACACTGTCACGCCGACAAGAGCGGCGGAAACCGTCCAGGAGACCAGGGCCCAAAATGTGACCCCAAGAAACTTGAACGGAGCATTAGGAGAAGCGACCTGCCAAGACACCGGAGGAGCCCAAAGTGGTCGTGGTAGACCTAAGTCCTTCTCGCACTCGTGAGAAGACAGCCGTCACGTGGGCACAAACGAGGCACACCCCGGAGGAGCGAAAGAAGCCCAACTCGCCAGAGTTGGAGAAGAAGCCCGACTCACCAGAGTCGGAGGAGAAGTCCTTCTCGCTACGAGGAGAGAAGCCGGACTAGGAATGCGAGGAGCCGATCGCCGCGTGTCATTCGACATGTGGTCAGACAGCCCCTCAGCGCCTACGTCCTAGAAATCCAGGTGCCAACTAAGCTGAAGTTACCACCTATAGCATACAAAGGGGAAGGTGACCCGACCGACCACGTCGAGGCTTACGAATCTCACATGTCAGTATGGGAGCAACCCGATGAGGTTTGGTGCCGAATCTTCCCAACGACACTGCATGGGATGGCACAAAGTTGGTACAAGGGGCTACCCGACGGGTCGATATACTGTTACGCCGACCTAAAGGACGTGTTCCTAGCCCAGTATTCCTGCAACAAGAGGAGGGCCGTGGAGACGTCGGACCTCCTAACTATCAGACAGGAGGGAGGCGAGTCTCTCCGAAGTTATGTGAAGAGGTTCGACGCCAAGGTTCAGCAAATTCGTGAGCTGAACAACGAGCTGGCAGCCTTCGCGCTGATGAAAGGCCTCCCAAGGGGAGACCTAAAAAACGAGCTCATCAAAAGCGGCGGCCTGACCTTGGACGCCGCCAGAAATTGGGGCGATCAAGCCATTAAAGTGGAGGACTATCACAAAACCTGGGTAGGCCCTAGCGAGGCCAAACCCTCAGAAAAGAAGAGCCGCCGGGAGGACAACCCGGATGAAGGACGCCGTGACAATAATCGTTCACGGTCTGATGAAAGACGCCGCGACAATAATAGGTCACGGTCTGACAAGCCCGCCAGGAAACAGAGCTCGGCAGGCGCCGGGGGGAGCTTGGCACCGTACTACCGAAAGCAGTACAATAATCACACCCCTCTGGTCGTATCTGCCGCCGAGGTCTTCGCCCTGAGCAAAAACGAAGGTCAAAAGTGGGAAAGGCCCCCTAGGGCGAGGAGTGACGGTGACACGAGCCAAGATCATCGTGAGTACCACGGCCACACCGACCACTTAACAAACGACTGCCGGCATTTGAAAAATGCCATTGAAGATCTGATCCGAACGGGGAGTCTCGGCAAATACATAGCCGGGGGCCGAAAAACAGATGCCGACGGGTCAAATAAGAAAACCGTTTTTGAGCGGGTAGGAGCAGTCAATGTCGTCGTCAGGGACAACGAGAACGGTGGGTCCGCTCATGGGCACAAACGGCACTGAATGAGCTATGTCGGGCCATCAACTTTGTGCCCAACACAAAGAACCCCGCTTCCTATATCCCCGATATGACCATTGGGAAGAAAGACTACGAGGAGTCATCGCTCCTCACAACGACCCACTCGTGGTCCACCCGGACGTAGCCAACCACTTGGTGAAGAGATGCCCGATTGACACGGCGCCTACACAAACATTATGTACAGAGAATGTTTCCTCGGCCTCGGTCTGAAGGTTGAAGACTTGAGCCCCTACACCAAACCGTTGTACGCTTTTTTCTGGGGCCTACCGGTACCCCGGGATCAATCAAGTCGCCCGAACGTTCGGCGAGGGAAGTGCGGCCAAGAATGTTACGTCCAAGTTCGTGGTTATTGACGGCTCGTGCCGCACAACGTCCTCATAGGCCGGGTCACTTTGAGCGGCCGACGCCGTGATGTCCATCCGGGCCCTGACATTAATGTATGTCTCGGACCGGGGGGAAGCGCATAAGCTCGTCTCGAAGAACGAGGAGGATCCTGGCGTATGGGAGGTTTACACTAACGGCCCTTCCACGACGAATAGCTCGAAGGCCGATCGTTATTATCGGCTCAAACGGAGACGTGTTTGAGCACGCCTTGAAGCTTACCTCATCGGCCCCAAACAATGAATCCAAGTACGAGGCGGTGATAACCGGAGTTGAGCTAGCTAAAGCCGCCGGGCGGCGTGTCATGGTGAAAACAGATTCACTCTTAGTGACCAAACCGGATCGAGGAGAGTACGAGGCTCGGGACTACGGGACGATAAAGTACCTAGAGAGGGTGAGAGCTGGCGCTTCAAAATTAAAATCCTTCCAGATACATACACCCCCGATCCGGAACGACCGGACCATCGGCATGGTCGAAGGAGCAGAGACCGAGGAGGTAGAGATTGATCCAGGCCGCACCGTAATCGTCGGTGTCAACCTGGAACCAAAATTCGAGCCGACCTCCTGGACTCCGCCGAGGAAGAATAAAGATGTTTTCGCCTACTCGGCGGCCGAGATGCCAGGCGTGAGCGGGAGGTGATTGTTCACAAGCCGAACGTACTCTCCACCGCTCGCCCGATCAAGCAGAGAATGAGGAACTCCTCGGCCGAGAAGGATGAGGCCATCAAAGCCGAAGTAGATAAATTACTAGCGGCGGGCTTCATCATGCCTTGTACTTATCCCGAGTGGTTAGCCAATGTTGTAATGGTGAAGAAGTCATCGGGGCATGGAGAATGTGTGTAGACTTTACCAACCTTAATAAAGCATGCCCCAAAGATTGTTATCCCTTGCCTCGAATAGATAGTTTAATTGACGCCACGGCAGCTACACCATGCTAAAACTGCTGGACGCCTTCTCGGGGTATCACCAGGTATTCATGGCCGAGGAAGACATGCCTAAATGCGCATTTATCATCGCTAACGGCACATACATGTACAAAATGATGCCGTTTGGTTTGAAGAACGCCGGAGCAACGTACACAAGGCTGGTGGACAAAGTGTTCCAAAATAAAAAAGGACGAAACATTGAGGCTTACGTCGACGATGCTATTGTAAAAAGCAAGTCGACAAATGAGCACTTGGCCGATTTACACGAGACATTTTGTTCACTAAGGAAATACAAGATGAAGCTCAACCCAATGAAATGCAACTTCGGTGTCCGGGCAGGTAAATTCCTAGGTGTACTTGTCGGTGCCAGGCATAGATGCCAATCCGGACAAAGTCCGAGCAATCCTAGACTGCCGGAACCAAGGAACCGAAAAGAGGTTATGATGTTGACCAGGAGAATGGCGGCTCTCGCCGTTTATCTCTCGGTCAGCCGACAAAAGCACTCCATTCTTCAAAGTGTTGAAGGGGAATAAAGACTTCACCGGGGGAGGAATAGAGCACGGCTTTCAAGCAACCGAAAGCTCATCTTCGACTCTCCCAACTCTGTCCGGTGCCGTCTTTGGGGAGACGCTATACCTATATATAGCAGATTACCTCGGCCACGGTCGATCTTTGTGATCATCGGGAAGAGGACAAACAAAGAACACCCAATCTACTTTGTCACCATACGCTGTTGCCGCGAGAGAAATTACCCACTAATTGAAAAAGCAGCTTTCGCCGTCGTCGTTGCCGCGAGGAAGTTAAAACCCTACTTCGACGCACACCCCGTGACGGTCCTAACCGATCAACCATTGGAGAAAGCTTTGGAAAAATTCGAACAATCCGGTAGGCTTATCAAATGGGCGGTGGAACTCTCTGGCTTCGGCATTCAATACAAACCAAGGCCTTCGATAAAGGGGCAAGCACTTGCATTTCTGGCCGAATGCATATATCAAGAAGAGCCAAACCCGTGTATGGGAGGTTTACACCGACGGCTCCTCCACGATAAACATTCGGAGCCGGCATCCTTATCATCAGCCCAAACGGGGACGAGTTTGAGTATGCCTTGAAATTCACCTTCTCGGCCTCGAACAACGAATCCGAATACGAGGCGGTGATAACCGGAGTCGAGCTAGCTAGGGTGCTGGAGCGAAACACATTGTGTTGAAGACAGACTCACCGTTGGTTACTAACCAAATCAGGGGGGAGTTTGAGGCTCAGGACGACGGAATGGTAAGGTACCTAGAAAGGGTAAAAGCCGACATAGCAAAATTGAAATCTTTCCAAATCCAATGCGTTCCCAGATCCGAGAACAACCGGGCCGACGCTCTCTCGAAACTTGCCACTCAACCATCAAGAATGTCACCAACCGTGTCTTTGGTAGATATCGAGAATGCAAAGAGCATCACCGAGACCGTCGGCATGGTGGGCAACATAGAGACCGAGACAACGTGGATGACTCCGATAATGAAATACAAACTTACAAATGAGTTGCCGGAGGACCGCAATCTCTCGGCCAAGATAAAAAGGATCGCCGCCGGCCTTGGTGTTCGAAGGGGAACCGTACGAAGGTCCGTAATAAGACCACTCTTGAAGTGTGTCGGTCCGGACGCAGAGCGATCATCGACAGAAATTCACGAAGGCATCTGTGGACACCACATGGGGGCAAGAACACTAGCCCACAAAGCTCTCCGAGCCGGCTACTCGGCCCACCATGCTTCAAGATTCCAGAACAAAGACCAAGAAGTGCACGAATTGTCAGATGCATTCCCCGGTGATACACGCTCCCTCCCGGGACCTACAACCGGTGCTTAGTCCCCTTCCTTTCGCACGGTGGGGATGGACATGCTAGGGCCGTTCCCAACGGCCTCCGGAGGAAGGAAGTTCTTGATCGTCGCCGTTGATTACTTCACCAAATGGGTTGAAGTCGTAGCAGCGACTGCGAAGACCACAGGCCGTCGAAAGGTAATCTGGGAAAATGTTGTAACTCGTTTCGGATTACCCCAGGTTATGGTATTTGACCACGGCCGAGAGTTTTGGAGTGACCTGATAATGAACTGGTTAGAAGAGCTTGGCATCAAGTTCGCATACTCCTCCGTCTGCCACCCACGAGCAACGGGCGGAGGCGACCAACAAAACAATCCTCAACGGTTTGAAGAAGACAGTTGAAGACCTTAAGGGAAGGTGGGCCGATGAACTACCCGGTGTCCTGTGGTCCCTTCGGACCACGGAGAAAGAAGCAACGGGGTACACCCCCTTCCACTTAGTCTACGGTTCCGAAGCAGTCCTACCAATTGAAGCGACGGTGCCAACATTCAGAACGGCTACCTTTAACCCAGTTGAAAACGAGGAAGGCCTGAGAGCTTCCCTAGACCTGGTCGAAGAAAGCCGAGATACAGCACGCCTCAACTTGGCAGTATATCAAAACCGGATGAAAAGAGCCTACAACCAAAGAGTCCACAAAAGGGACTTAAAAGTAGGAGACCTAGTCCTAAGGAAGTCGGCTGCCACCAACAAAGGAAATATTCATGGTAAACTGACGGCCAACTGGGAGGGTCCCTACAAAGTGGTTGAAGAGATGAGGCCGGGCACATACCGGCTGACAGACATGGGGGGCGTGCCCTTGATAAGCCACTGGAACACTGATAACCTAAGAAAGTACTTTGTGTAAGCGGCGGAGGTGTCCAAAACCAATGTCGGCACCCCGGCGCGTTTTTATATCTATTGAAGAAACATCCAAGTTTTCCGTCAGTGTTTATCCCCTCCGTCGGTCGATACGCTAGAAGAAACGTATACTCAGTGCAATTGAGACGCAAATCTAGCGATCAATATGCCTACACAGTTACGAACGCTGTCGAGCCGCAACCCCGATTACCTCGGCCAAAGCCGAGAGCGACGGGGATACGTCGGTCGATACGCTAGAAGAAACGTATACTCAGTGCAATTGAGACGCAAATCTAGCGATCAATATGCCTACACAGTTACGAACGCTGTCGAGCCGCAACCCCGATTACCTCGGGCAAAGCCGAGAGCGACGGGGATACGTCGGTCGATACGCTAGAAGAAACGTATACTCAGTGCAATTGAGACGCAAATCTAGCGATCAATATGCCTACACAGTTACGAACGCTGTCGCGCCGCAACCCCGATTACCTCGGCCAAAGCCGAGAGCGACGGGATACGCGGTCGATCGCTAGAAGAAACGTATACTCGGTGCAATTGAGACGCAAATCTAGCGATCAATATGCCTACACGATTCTAACGCCGTCGAGCCGCAACCCCGATTACCTCGGCCAAAGCCGAGAGCGACGGGGATACGTCGGTCGATACGCTAGAAGAAACGTATACTCAGTGCAATTGAGACGCAAATCTAGCGATCAATATGCCTACACAGTTACGAACGCTGTTGCGCCGCAACCCCGATAACCTCGGCCAAAGCCGAGAGCGACGGGGATACGTCGGTCGATATGCTAGAAGAAACGTATACTCAGTGCAATTGAGACGCAAATCTAGCGATCAATATGCCTACACAGTTACGAACGCTGTCGAGCCGCAACCCCGATTACCTCGTCCAAAGCCGAGAGCGACGGGGATACGTCGGTCGATACGCTAGAAGAAACGTATACTCAGTGCAATTGAGACGCAAATCTAGCGATCAATATGCCTACACAGATTCTGACGCCGTCGAGCCGCAACCCGATTACCTCGGCCAAAGCCGAGAGCGAGCGAGGATACGTCGGTCGATACGCTAGAAGAAACGTATACTCGGTGCAATTGAGACGCAAATCTAGCGATCAATATGCCTACACGATTCTGACAGCGCCGCGCCGCAACCCGATTACCTCGGCCAAAGCCGAGAGCGACGGGATACGCGTCGGTCGATACGCTAGAAGAAACGTATACTCAGTGCAATTGAGACGCAAATCTAGCGATCAATATGCCTACGATTCTGACAACTGTCGCGCCAAGAACCCCGATTACCTCGGCCAAGCCGAGAGCGACGGGATACGTCTTCTCGATACGCTAGAAGAAACGTATACCGGTGCAATTGAGATGCAAATCTAGCGATCAATATGCCTACATTCTGACTTATTTAACGCTGTCGAGCCGCAACCCCGATTACCTCGGCCAAAGCCGAGAGCGACGGGGATACGTCGGTCGATACGCTAGAAGAAACGTATACTCAGTGCAATTGAGACGCAAATCTAGCGATCAATATGCCTACAGCGATTCTAACGCTTTGTCGAGCCGCAACCCCGATTACCTCGGCCAAAGCCGAGAGCGACGGGGATACGTCGGTCGATACGCTAGAAGAAACGTATACTCAGTGCAATTGAGACGCAAATCTAGCGATCAATATGCCTACACAGTTACGAACGCTGTCGCGCCGCAACCCCGATTACCTCGGCCAAAGCCGAGAGCGACGGGGATACGTCGGTCGATACGCTAGAAGAAACGTATACTCAGTGCAATTGAGACGCAAATCTAGCGATCAATATGCCTACACAGTTACGAGCGCTGTCGAGCCATAACCCCGATTACCTCGGCCAAAGCCGAGAGCGACGGGGACATATCGACCGATACGCTAGAAAAAACGTACACTCAGTGCAATTGAGACGCAAATCTAGCAATCAATATGCCTACACAGTTACGAATGCTGTCGAGCCGCAACCCCGATTACCTCGGCCAAAGCCGAGAGCGACGGGGATACGTCGGTCGACACGCTAAAGACGTTAAACACAGTTGGGATATGCATTCAAACTGCCTCGGTCATACCGAAGGTAAAAATGAAGGCACTCAATTAATAACGCGAGAGGACAGGTGAAGGATTGTGATCAAAGCCCCGGCCAAGCCAAAGGCCAATAAGACAAACTTTATTGAAAACAACCACAAGGAGAGTACAGACGACGGCCGTCCCCATAGGGATAATCCTAAACACAACCTACCAAGAGTTTTACAACAAAACAAGGGAAAGAAAAGCAAAAGATTACAAACATATCATTTGAAGCGCCAAAAAATGGCAGGGAGGAAAGGCTAAATAGTTGGCCCCCGAACAGCTGAAGCTATCCGAGATGCCGGGTGAGTCTGGTGACGACCGCCCGTCTCCCTATGCTGTTGCCCTCCATCGCAGCAGAAAGATCTTCGGTGGCCGGCTCAGATGAGGGCTCGACGTTTTCAAGTGCCTTTAGCCTCTCAGCCTCCTTCACCTTTGCACCATAGGCCGCCTTGGCCTCAGCTATCTGAGCCGCCTTCGCCGCCTCCGCCTTCTCGCAGCCCACGCCGCCCGCAAAGATCGGCCATCTCATCCGAAGTCGGTCAAATTTATCCCACGGGAAGGAGCCGTCGGGGATGAGCTTTTTGATTGCCTCCCTGGTCGCCTCCTCGGCCTGGTCCCGGAATTGGGCGCACATTTTAGGGAGGAGATCATCTTGAAGCATTTCAATATCCTTCTCCTTTTGAGCAAGGGAGGCCTGCGTGTCCCTGAGCGCCTCCGCCTGGTTATGGAACAGATCCTTCCACTCTTCCCTCTTGGCAACCACGACGTCATAAGCGCCCTTATACCTGTCCCGCTCCTCCATCATCTTGGCAGTGGCGGCATCAGCATCCGCAACTTTGGCCCTCTCGGCCCCTAGCAGCTTCTCAGCTTCCTCCACACGCTTCTTGGCAGCAAGGAGATCCAGCTTAGCCTTCCCGGCTTCCCCCCTTGCAGCAGAGAGATCAAGCTTAAGCTTTGCGATCAGTGGCCCAGCTTGGGCCATGGCCTTCTCCTGCTCCATGATGTGGGAGCCGGCTAGTTGGGTCCACTTCGCCAGCCTCTTATATATTTTCACACCCTCTGCCACAAGCTCGGTGGGAGGAATCTTCTGAGCTGAGGAGTCAACGGTGACATTTCTATCACCCGCCTTCTCAATAGCCTTCTCAGGCTGCTTCCCTAATTGCCGTTCAGTGAGAACGGCGACTGCCGAAGGTGGATCTACAAAAAATTTACACAGAGCATCCACGTCAACATGCATCGACACATCAGAGAGTCGGTCATCGGGAATGTCCAACGAACCAGCTAAGTCTGAACCGCAAGTTAGATCCGTACCAGTCTGGACCCTCTTAAGCGGAGGGCCGGTTGGGGCAGTCTTCTCCCCGGCAACAGTGGAAGCAGACGGTGGCACTTTTCTCTTCTTCGGAGGAGAAGGGTCCTTAGCAACGGTCACCACCCCCTCAGTGATATCGATGACCTCCAAATGATCCTTCTGGACCACTGGAGTCGAAGAGGGGGTTGGCACTGACGTCGCCGCCAATTTGGACGCTGCCTTCTTTGTTCTCTTCGGCACGCCTCCGAGAACCCGTGCAGGGCCGCCTCCGGATCAATGCCTTCACCGCACTGTCCATCAGTTCGTTGGGAGCCAGTCTGCGATCACGCGCGTCAGCCGTAGGATGCCGTTGAACAACCTTCCCGTCCTTATCAAGCCCTAACCTCTCTAAGGTCCTCTCAGACAGATCCTGGCCAAACCGGTCTGCAAGAAATCAAACAAGAGTTACATAAAGGAAGTAAAACAAAGCTCTAAAACAGGAATATAACAGAAAAGATGGGCCTCACACCGACCCCACTCACCCCGATTGAGGGCCGGTATGAGGCCGACGCGGCAAAGCGGCTCATCCCGAAGGATAATCCGAGTCGGGGAGCCATCCCTTCTCGATCAAACAATTTGCATCGCCCGTTTCTCCTCCGCAAAGAAGAGGAACCATCGAAGCGTCCATCTTAACCTTACCCCGGGAAATACATTTCTCATATTCTTCCCGGTTCTCACACCGCAAGTAAACAGGGCTCGGAAGGACCGAGGCAACGGGTAGTCCTCCCAAGACTTGGACGTACACCCATCGCCGTTGCCAGTCCTTACAAGAAGTAAGCTTGGACACGGAGACGAAGCCTGGCACCGTCTGCACGCTGTACCACCCCACTTTACCGGCGATTGACGGCCGTAGATGATGAAGGCGGCGGAATAAGTTAACTGTCGGGATCTCCCCCCTAAAGAGACAGAGCCACACAAAGCCGACTATCGTCCTCATGGCCAACGGATGCAGTTGGGCCACAGCGACGTTCATAGCTTTGATGATAGCCATGACGTATTCATTCAAAGGAAACCGGAGCCCATACTCCAGGTGCCTGATATATATACACGCCGATGTGACCCGGGGGAGGGCAACAGACCGTCTGACCCTCCTCAGGGATAACGATCTTGTACCCCTCACCGAAGGAGAAATGGCCTCCGAAAAGAGTCCCACCGAATAGTGGCGAATTTATTAGTCCGGACACGGTCAAGACCAACAAAGTGCGCCTCGCCATGATCCGGGATAGACGGCCTCTCACCATCAGAAGGAGTCCTCTCACCATCAGAAGGAGTCCTCTCATCATCACCAACATCATCATCCTCATCCTCCCACTCCTCCAAAATTGGTGGATCAACTACGGGAGAAGGAGACCTAGGACCCCCAAACCTTATCGGGATGGCATCTAGTATCCCATCCCCATCAAGACGCGACGGGGAACCCCCCGGCGCAGAAGTGCTAGTCCCAGCGTCAGCAGAAGACATGATAACAATGATTATTTAACAAAATAAGAAGTGAGGAAATGTGTTTGTTTACCTTGAAGAAAAACACTCGCCGGAGTAACAACTCTGAAAATTAGAAGACAAAGAAGCCCTTGAAAGTTTAGAGAGAAGAAAATTTTGGAGAGAATGAAATTGGTGGCCAATTTCACGGAATAACTGCCCTATTTATAGGGAAAAGCCCATGAAGAAGGACCAATCAGAGAACAGCCCATGAAGCGCCAGCCAATCAGCAAACAGGCACGTGTCAGACATGCAACCATGGAATGTCAATCGTTGCAACAGTTGAACGTCAATCAATGCAACAGTGACCAAGCGTCTTCAACACGCCCATTCACATCTCTTCGCCTATTCATCTTCCTCAACAAATTCCTAGGTATCTGCTCTCCGCCGGCCACATGATCAACCAAGCTACATAGCACCGGCCGGGGGCAATCAAAAACAACCGGCACTCTCAACCCTGGTCTCGGCCAGCGTCACTTTCTCTTCCACATCGGATGTCCTTTACACATCCATGCGGAGAGGGGATATATATGGTACGGCCTAAAAAGAACCAGGCCGAGGTAGAAGAAGCCGATGCGGAACATTTTTCATAAATTACTTGCGCAGAATATACGCTCAACATACATCGAAGCCCATACCACGGCATAGACTACGCTGGGGGCAAATTGATGGGGCATATTCTGCACCGCTGACCAAGTCAACACATTGAGCAAGGTCAAGGATATCCACAGCAAAGTCAACGACTTAGACAGCCTA
Source organism: Silene latifolia (assembly GCF_048544455.1). Classification (NCBI taxonomy): domain Eukaryota; kingdom Viridiplantae; phylum Streptophyta; class Magnoliopsida; order Caryophyllales; family Caryophyllaceae; genus Silene; species Silene latifolia. Next base: position 64,468,972 of record NC_133532.1, on the reverse strand, counting down.
GCCGATGCAACCCATCGGCCTGTCACCTGAGTCTCGGCCTGGCAACTAGCCAGCCGGGTCACATATCCGCGTACTCATATCCAAGACCCTCGGTCGGCCTGCCATTGGTCCAGCGGCCGAGGGTAGAACGGTCTTTCCACCTGCTAGCCACTTGGCCACTACGTGACAAAAGGTGAAGGTCTATAAATACTCCTCAACCTTCATTGAGGAAATGATCCATAAATTAACCTAAGAATCACTATTCATCTGGTAATATTTTCCTTATCTCTCTACAATACATCCTTAGCCAAGTAACAACAACTTACCCCTCTAAGTTTACTGACTTGAGCGTCGGAGTGAGTACGCTTGGCATAAAGCCAAGCCCTCAGTTCGTTCATTGTTGCAGGAGAGACCGAGTGGAACGATAAAGGCAAGAGGGATTCAATTCAAGACATCATTCTACAAGCCACGGGTGGTAACAATACTTGCTCTGGAATTACACCCGGAACAAAACACTAAGGGGGTGTTTGGTTGGGGGTATTGAATGGAATGGAATGGAATGGATTTGAGTGATTCTAGTGTTTGGTTGGGGTATTTTGGAATGGAGTTAGAATCATGATGGATTCTAATTCCACCCCAACCCCTTGGAATCCCATACCCACCTTCCCACTCAGGTTTCTAACTCCATTCCCCCTCCATACAATTTTAGAGTGAACCAAACAATAAATATTAGGTATGGGGTTCTAAATCCATCCCCTCATGGTATCTCATTCCATTCCAATCCATTCCAACCATTTGAACCAAACGGCCCATAATTGTTGTATGAGGCGATCTTATACCATAAGACCACCCACTTTAAAGCCCAATCTGTATGTATAAGTGTATAACTGTCCAAAGGGTCTAGACTTATTTTTGACAGCCACAATTATATGACTTCCCAAATCCTTTCTCTCTTCCTTGATTCCTTTCTCTCTGCCACAATCAACCTACCATAGGTATATATTTTTCATCTTTGATTGGATTCATCTAAATTCTTCATTTACCGCGGCTGCTCTTTCGTAATTGAATACTGTTGTTGATTTTACCTCATTGGTATCCAATTATACGAATTAGTCAGTAATCAATATCGATCTCAAGGTGAAGGTATATATCATATATACGGAGTAATCTATTAGCTTATTCTCTCTTTTAACTTATTATAATTACGGTTAAGTTTGTGTGTAAAATTTATTAAAGTTTTGTTGATTTTTGGGATTTCACTCAATTTAATACGCAGTATATTTTATTATGTCTATGATTTTTGACAATTGATATCCTTTTAGTCTGAAAACTGACTTTTAAAAGTCTAGGATAATCAATTTTAAACTTTGAGATTGATTCAATTTTTTGATGCTTTAGGTTCAGAGATTTGGATTATATAGGTTAGTAAAATAATTTAACGTATTTTCCTGGTTGGAATTTAAAAAAAAAATTGTTTTGAGTTTTCAGTTTAAGTTTAAAGTTAAAAACATGTAGGTTTAACTTGAATACTATTACTATTATTATGTATTGTTGCAGGTGCTTTATGCCTAAGATTTAGTTAAGATTGCAGAGTTTTGGAACAGCCAATTAGCTTAAATGGAAGAGTATGTGCATCAATGCATATGGTGTGGGTTCGAGTCCCACATTGGCTATAAAAATACTAGTAGAGTAGTAGATTATCCTTAAAGAACCAATTATGACTGAAAATCGCTAAATCCTTGAGCCGGCTTGATAATGGCGACGATCCAAATATCCTATATCGTCATTAGGTAACATGTCATTGTAGGTAAGAACTTGATTTTTGTAATGAAAACTATATGCTTTTTTAATTTGCTAACTTAGCTTTACAGACATCTCAAACTCTAAATTTTATGTATAAGACTCAATATTTTATCTATATAACTCTTTGCTTATAGTGAAAATACAATTTAATATGAGATTTCGGTTTGAACTTGAAAACTTATACCTATATGTTGAAAACTTTACTAACTAAGTCAAAGACCAATTTTTTTACTTTCAAGTTAAAGATTCAATATTTTAATTTTTAGTACCTTACGAAATAAGTTGAACAAGCTATCACTTACAACATAAAAACTAATTCTATTTAGTTGAAAACAAAATCTTTTAAAGCCGTTTAGTTTAAGTTGAAAACTAAACGTTTTAACTTAAAAAAAATCTTTTAATGAACTTGTGGATATACCGTTCAAAGGGCCACGTTTTACCTGGTGTAACAACCGCAAGGGGGATAAAAGGGTTTATGAGAGGATTGATAAGGCTTTGGGTTCGAAGGAATGGCTCTACTATTTTCCAAATACCGGTATTAAGCACTACCCAATACAAATATCGGACCACGCTCCAATTGAAATTGATCTTAACCTTGTTAGAAGTGAAAGCAAGAGACCGTACAAGGTTGATGCGTGGGCACTTGAGCATGAGGAATGCCTGGAAAGAATTCGTAGTGCATGGGCTATATCTGATGCCGGGTCACCGGCTTATCAAATTACTAGGAAATTGTCGCGTGCTAGAACCAGTGTGAAAAAATGGACTCTTGACAAAAAAGCGGAATGGAATGTAAAATGGGAGGAGTTTGATCAAAAACTAGAGGAAGGAATGAACATAGCATGTACGGGAGGGAGTGATGAGGTTTATAATAGGGCAAATGAGGAGGTTACAAGTTATGCCCGGGCTGTGGCGAGTTTTTGGAAACAACGTGCAAAGGTTAAATGGATGGTGGATGGTGACACCTGCACCAAGTACTTCTTCAATTGGGTAAAAGGGAGGGCAGGAAGAAACTTCATTCACGGGATTAAAGGGGAAGACGGTCAATGGAGTTACGACGTTAGCAAATTCAGCTGTGAATTTCAAAAGAATTTTATGGAGCTGTATATGGCGGACAGGAATGACTTGGTGGCAAGGAATGACCATGTTTTTGATCAGGTATTGCATAATCTTACAGTGGGTCTTCAACAAGATGATACGGACCGCCTTGCGAAGCGGTTCACGGCTAAGGAGGTGCGTAGTGCGGTATTCCAAATGGGACCTCTATAAGCACCGGGTCCGGACGGTATCCCAGCAATTTTTTACCACAAATGCTGGTCTATGGTCAAAGGAGATTTTACAAGAGCCGTCTTATCCATCTTGAATTCGGGGCGAGTGTTAAGGGAGGCAAATCGAACTTTTATTACTCTAATTCCTAAGATGGATAATCCTGAAGGGGTATCGGATTACCGGCCTATAAGCCTATGCAATGTACTAATGCGCGTGGTTACTAAGTGCATTGCTAATCGTGTGGCTAAGGTTATGGGGGGTTTGGTGAGTGAGACTCAAAACGCTTTCCTTCCTGGAAGGAGTATTAGTGATAATATTCTGTTGGCGCATGAAGCAATACACTATATTTCTAAGCATAAAAAAGGGAAGTTTGGGCGGTGTGCATTCAAAGCAGATATGAGTAAAGCTTATGACCGGATAAGGTGGGATTTTCTGGAGGCAGTGCTTGTTAAAGTTGGTTTCCCACGAAGCTTGATCAGTCTAATTATGAACTGCGTTACTACTGTCAGTTATGAGATTCTCCTTAATGGGTCCCCTTTACCTCAGTTTAGACCCAAGTGTGGACTTCGACAGGGTGACCCCCTGTCGCCATATCTCTTTATTCTGTGTATGGAAGCACTCTCGAGGAACATTGATCATGCACAGGAGTTGGGATTGATTCATGGTTTAAGACTGTGTAGGGGTACCCAGCCGCTGACCCACCTCTTTTTTGCGGATGATTCGGTCTTCTTTTTTCATGATAAGGGGGATTCAGCTGCACATCTCGGGAGGATTATTATGGAGTACTGTGATGCATCAGGGCAAAGACTTAATCCCGAGAAGTCTGGAATTGTATTTAGCCCAAATACTACTTTGGGGAGGATGCAGAAGGTCATGAGAGCATTGGAGATACACAGGAATAAAGGTATTGGTAAATACTTGGGTATACCGGCGGAATTTCAAGAATCGAAACAAGATATCTTTAAATCCCTTATTGAGCATGTCACAAGGAGGGTATCCTCGTGGAATGGAGTTTTTCTATCGCCTGCGGGACGACTGACCCTAATCTCTTCTGTCCTATCCAATCTTTCCAATTATTTTCTATCGGTGTTCAAAGTACCGGTAAGTGTGGCAAAAAAGATTAACTCTCTTTTGACACAATTTTGGTGGACAGGATGCAGGCTAGGTAAGAATGTGCCTTGGTGTAGTAAAAATTTCCTAAGCTTACCAAAAAGTAAAGGGGGGCTGGGCATTCGTAATATTGAATGCCTTAATCAAGCACTACTGGCAAAGCATGGATGGAGGTTGGTGTCTGGTGATTCATCAATGTTTTGTAAGATTTTTAGAAGGAAGATTTTTGGAAGAAGTGATTATATAAGTGGAATGCTACCCCTCAGGGGCTCTGGTATGTCATGGGGAGCAAGAAGTATACTTCACGGATTGGAAACCATTATTGATAATATCGGGTGGAAGCCGGGTACAGGATCATGCTTAAATATTTGGCAATCTAAATGGGTTGGGGGGCAAATCCCCGAACCAAGGGACCTATTACTGGGAATTGAGAATGTTCATTTAGCAAACCTGCAAATCCGACATCTAATGCAGGAAGGCAACGAATGGAATGAGCACTTAGTGCGCTATTTGTTTGACGATGCCTCTGCGGCCCGAGTTCTCGCCACTCAGGTGGGGGGGAATGAAGGGAGGGATGAGGTTTTTTGGCCACTTGCAAAGGATGGGATCTACAGTGTTAAGAGTGGATATGGGCTAATATTTGGAGTCTACATGGAAAAAAGAGGATCACGGAAGGATAAGAGTCGGATTGGCAATAGGGGTAGGGAATTCTGTAGGAAAAAATTGTGGCATCTACCGATTCCCAGCAACTGGAAAATTCTATTATGGAAGATCCTGACCGACACTCTTCCTGTTGGAACTGAGTTTGAAAAGAGAAATATGGATGTTAATCACGCGTGCTGCTTGTGCGGAGAAGGTCATAACGAGATGGAATCTACAGGACATCTATTCAGAGATTGTGAATTATCCAGACGTATTTGGGCAGGGTCTGAGCTTGGTATTAGAGTTATGAATGCTGAAACTGGTGATATAAAGGAGTGGATTATGAACTGGATCCAATACTTCTATAATAGAACGGGGGGAGAAAGGAGTGTGATTGCCTTTGCGGCAATTTTATGGGGTTTATGGACTCTAAGAAATCAGGTGATTTTTAAGGAAGTGGCCGTTACACAACAATACCTTATTCATGGTTTCTTCAAACCCGTTTATGAGAATATACGGATTCTGAGTGCTCATCTTGCCAAAAAGGACAAAGGAACTACTAACTGTAATGGGCAGAATGAGCAATCCTTGTCCTTACTTGCTGAGATTCGGGAGGGTAAGCCAGTCAGAGTCATAGGAATGCAGGGCACATGTGAGGTAATCAGGGTCAAGGTGGACGCGAGTTGGAGACAAGACTATAGGGCGGCTATAGGATGGGTGGCGTATAATTCCGCAGGTACGGAGATTATACGTAACCAACAAAAGATAAGGGCGGAGTCAGCTCTACAAGCGGAAGCTTTGGGTATTCGTAATGCTCTTTCATGGGCACAGCAGTGTGGATACCTTCACCTTGATATAGCAACGGATTGCCTACAGCTTATTAACCAAATTGCAGGGATTGAGAAGGAGAACCATCTGATCAATCAAGCTCTAGCTAGCATTCGGGGGCTTTATGCGGATTTTCATTGTCTAAGTTTTAACTTTATCCCGAGATCGCTTAATGTTGTAGCACATGGTCTGGCTTATCAGGCCATGAGTCTGTAAAATCTGTATTTACGATTGTCAAAAAAAAAAAAAAAAAAAAAAAAAAAAAAAATTAAATAAGGAGAGGCATAGACTATGATTAAGTAAATGTCAATTAATTCAATGTTTTGAGTGTAAAAAAAAATGAAAACATGCATAACCGTGCAAAGGAGGAGGATGATAACTTCATTTAGCAATAACTGATAGCCTCTTAGCATGTTTCGAGGTGCAGTTGTCTCTTCACTCTCCCCATTTTCCTTGCCGGTTACAATTATGCTAATTTGTTGCGTTCTTATCTTACCAAAATTATTCTGGTTTTTTAATTAATTAGTTTTGAATTGGACTTCTCTCCTATTTGGGCCCGTCCTATGTTGGGCCCGTCCTATGTTATAGAACGATCTTATAGGAGAATTGCTGTGAACAAAAAAATATGTACTAAGTATGGACTCCAATATGGACTCTTATTTTTACTGTGTTTCTTTACCAAAATCCCAATTCTTTCATTGAACCCAAAACCCACCTCTAGGCTCTAACCCTAAACGCACCTCTAACCATAAACTGAGATTATACGGCAGCCGACGACGATAGTGACCGGCGAAGACGACGACCAGCAAGAAGGATAAATCCCTCTTTTTTTATTCCTATTTCGAATCCATCAATTATTTAGTAAGTATGATTTTAATCTTTTTATTGTTTTTAATTTCATATGCTTATTTGAATTGAATCTCATACGAATTTGCTATTCAGTTTTCTATTCAAACGAATTTGCCCTTAAATTAGTACTGTATTAATTTGCTATTTGAAATTGATATTAATTTGTTCTTAATTTCATATGTTTCGTCTGATTTTACTGATGATGATTTGTCGAAGAGTGTGCTAGTTAATGAATGAATGCCTTAAACTTTGAGCTTTGCTTATTTGATTTTCAGGGATAATGTACATGTGCTAGTTAATGCAAGTGAAATCAGTGGTGTTTGAATTTTATTTTTGCGTATACCTTTCCAATTACAAAAAAATGCATTAATTACTCTAGATAATTGTCCTCTTATTCTTTTGGGGTAAATCCAGTAGAAGAATAAGAATATGGTGGCCGAAATTGGTAGTGGGAGAAGGATAGTGTCATAATTTGGAGTGGGTATAATGCAATTCTTTCGTGTAGCGGAAGAGGCTTTGTGGATTTTGGGCTAAACCATGCCGGGTTTTGGGCGAGTGGTTTGCTGCTTTCGCTTAAAAATAATATCTACCATGAGGGGTTGTGGCCGAATTTTAATAGTGACCAAAGGAGTGGTGGTCGAATTTTAGTAGTGAGATAATGCAATTTTGGTGGTAATTTGGCCAAGAGGCTGGTGGCCAATAATTTTGGCGGTGGTTGACCAAAGGCGTTAACTTTTATCAAGAGCCTCACCCTACCACATTTGAAGACCATCTCAATCAAAGCTTTATGGTTATGATCGACTCAATCAGTTAATCAGTGATCATATATCTTATATCTTGGACCATTGAAATTAAGAAACCGTTGCTTAGGAATTAGAATATGAGTTTTTAAATTCTAAATTTCCAATTAAAGAAGAAAAGAGTTGGGGATTCGGGTCTTAGAAAAAAAAGAGGGTAGAGAGTCAGGGTGAGAAATTAGAAAAGCATTGCTTCGTTTTTACTAAATTAGATTTTTTTTCTTTTCCTACCACTATTATTATTTTAAAACTCTGAACAATGGGCCCCTTTCTAGCTTGGGCCCTAGGCCGCCGCCCCTCCCGGGCGGCCCTCGAACCGGGTCGATAGGTTTCCCCTCCTGAAATTTTAGATCGAGATTTTAGCCTCTCTAACTTCAGATACTAGCTCTGCCATGGCTGTTTAGGGCAGTGGCTGATCCATGTAGAAATACATGGGTCCTGCTGTCTAGGAACATTGTGAAACAAAGAAACAAAGTCTTTCTTTGCATTTTGTTCACTTTTGATGTACAATATGAATAATTTTTGTATAATAAGACAATCTTTTTCTCGGTCTGCCACTGATTTGGGGTAAATAAAGCTTGCATAAGCCTTAGGCGTGCCATTTAATTTCGATAACATACCCATTGACTGTCTATTCCTGTCTAAATGACCATTGAACAATAATATGATTTCTTCAATTCAGTTTTTTCGAGTAGTATGTACACAATACCCTCCTGTTAAGTACAACGAGTCTGTTTATCATTGACCCATTATGAAAATTGCGTCATGAAGCATGGGCTGATTGCCACTTGCCCACTTCACCATTCAAAGTGCATACAGTTTAGCGAGCCATTTTCCCTGTTTGATTTCTTTCAAAACAAAAGAGTTGAGCCATTTATCTCGAGTGAATTTCAGAGTTTTGAGTTTCAATAACGTACTGAAATTGTTAAGTTTGCCTCTTTCAACACTCTTAAATTTCAGTGGTGCCCATGGCAGAAGTAGAAAACCAGGTGGCGTTACCAAATGCTCTTAGCCTGGTAAATATTGAGGGGAAAGGAAGAGGTCTGGTCGCCTCTCAACCCCTAAAAGGCGGCCAAGTCATTTTGCGTGATTCCCCCATCCTAACCTACTCGGCTTATCCTCTTAAACGCCGAGACCAAGAGGGTGACTCCTCTTATTTAAGATACTGTGTGCAATGCTGTAAGACTTTGGGCCCATCTGGCTCCACTGCATCAGCTTTGACGTGCTCATCATGCTCTCATTCTGACGACGCTAGCTTTTGTTCTGCAAAATGTCAATCTCTGGCTATCAGCTTGACTCACTCACCGTGGGCATGTCAAGCTCTAAGATATCTGAGAAACTGCTATGCACTTGTGGACCAACAGCCTGATGAACGCCAAGTCCAGGCCCGATACCTGGTTGCTGCCTACAATCTTGCAATGTATTCTCCGTCCACTTTTCAGACTCTTCTATCACTTGAAGGAAGTGGGACTCAGGATGTTGATCGGAACTCCGCTATGTTACTAAACTCCATCATCTCATCACTACCATTTCCCGAAGGGATGTCTTCTCCAACAGTGGAAATGACGGCGTCTCTACTTTCCAAGGACCGCTGCAATGCCTTTGGACTAATGGAACCTTTCTCGGAAAATGGAGGAAGAACCGTGAGAGCTTATGCTATCTATCCACATGCTTCATTTTTTAATCATGACTGCTTGCCAAATGCATGTCGATTTGATTATATCGATAGTGCAGCCAATGGAAACACCGACATGATTATCCGGATGATACATGATGTGCCCCAGGGTCGAGAGATATGTTTGAGTTACTTTCCCGTCAACCTAAGCTACCCTGAAAGGCAAAAAAGACTGTTAGATGATTATGGTTTTTCATGCATTTGTGATCGTTGCAAGGTTGAGGCTAACTGGTCTCACCAGGATGATGAAGGTGAGGACGAGACAATGGAGGAGGATGAAGGAGAAATGGAGTCCGACGGGGAGAATGATGAGGTTGAGGATGAAGGAAACGATGACTTTCCTCATGCTTACTTTTTTGTGAGATTTGTGTGTGACAAGGAGAATTGTGCTGGCACTTTGGCTCCCTTGCCACCTTTGGATGGTAATCCCCGCGATATCATGGAGTGTAATGTTTGTGGCAATTTGAAGCGAGAAGTTTTTTAGGCTTGTAACATGATGGACAAACACAATGTTATTTTATGCCTCATGGACTCCTAGTCTCTCATGACTGACGAGGTATGTCATTGGAATTTAACCCAGCCTTCCCTATTTTCTTTCTGTTCTCTTTTTTTACCATGGGTTTTCATGAAGGTATTTGATTTTACCTGTTATGCCTTAGTATCTGTTTATTGTTAATTTTTGATAAAGACGATCATAGGAACATGTTGCCCGACATTATATTTAACATTTGCATCGGTTGCAGTATAGATTATCATAGTCAAATACTCAAATCTCGCTAAATGCAGTTGATATCGCCTCAAAATGCTTTATAATGTGGTCGGGTGACCTTCACGCAGCTTTTTTGTGTTGTGTCCTTGTTTGAACACCGTAGTCAAATCTTGCTAAATGTAGTCGATATTGACTCAAAATGTTCTAAAATGCGGTTAGGTGATCTTCACGCGGCGTTTTGTATCGTGTCCTTGGTTGAACACCATAGGCATATCTGTGTTGTGACTTTGTCTCGTATTGATCGAATGTGGACCCTTTTGCATTGAAATAGAGAAAGCTTATGATGTCTTGATGTCAGCCGCTAACCGGCATTCAATCTTGGACGTCAAATTTATAATTGTGAGCATATATCTTAGGTAGAATCAAGTAGTGTTCAAACCGTGCCAATAAGCCTTAGGTTCTTTGTTGTTGGTATAATCCCTCATATCTAGAGGAAGTAGGAACACGATGAATTTGTGCAAGATAATGAAATTATTATCAAATTATTTATTTGAAAATCTTTTTTAGCATTGAAGATACGTAACAAAAAAAAGCCAGTCCTAAAGTGATTTGGTGCGTAGCATGAATTGTCATATGGAATCGTTACAACAAAAATTAAAAAAAGAAATTAAAAAAGTTTTTAACTTTTAGGTGTCCCAAGTTTACGAGGATCTTCCTCATGTGAGAGTATGGGAATACTAGAAGCTTTATAAGACGTGCCTTAGTTCCTTGGAGAACTGTTGGTCAGCCATAAAGTTCAGCAATTTTCATGTTGAACAAGGGTTTGATCGTTGAGTTGTGAGTTGTATTTCATCAGATTAAGGGATGACAACTCCAAAAGAGTTTATGCTTGTGATGGTGTAGTACTTTAGGGTCTGTTTCTTGGCTGTGAACTTATATTGAATAAAATTGTTCAAAAGCGCTTAGGTAAAGAAGCATAAAACAAAGTGTGAACCTTATTTTTAGACAACTTAGTATAGGAAGTGTGAACATCTTCAAGATTAAGGGTATAAAACAAAATGTCAACCTTTGAAAAAATTTCTCAAGATACCATTTCCAATTTTTACGGTTCTAAACTTGACGGTGAAGCTTAAATCATGACTCATGAGTACCACCACTTAATGACTTTGCCAACTTACATAGGACGTGCATCGGTTTCCATGTTTTTCAACAAACACAACGCTTATATTGTGTGTGGGTGGTTTTTGCAGGTATAATGACCAAATGGTTAATACTCACTTTTTCTTGTTACCAAATGCAGGGATAAGTTGGCATAGCAAGTAAAGTTCCGGGATCGGTGTGATCAGTCTGAGCATCTTTCTCAAGAAGACGGTGTGAAGACGAGGAAACTTGGCTAAAATAGCGCTATCACAGCGCTATATATGCCTCTGTAATATTAGGAATTTGTATCTGGCATAAAAGGAGGTAATGACAGTGGTTAATCACAAGTCATTACCTCAAATACATGTCCTCCGTGCTCTAGCACAAATAAGTTGGAATGTGTTGGAATATTTACAGCGCCGTTTAGTTGTAGCTAGTAATTTCTCACTTGAGGGAACACCGACAATTTCCTTGCTCGTTTTTAACGATAATTTTTGCTGTCTGAATTGCTTTTAAAGTTTTTTTTGGTTGAAATGGTGATAAATCTGAAATAGGTAATGTAACATTGCACTTTATGGCACCATCTGATTTCGATGAGCAGTTGAAATCAATTTTGAGATCATTGATTTGTTTAGAAACGTATGGACAGATTGTCTTCAAATCATCGCAAGACTATAAATTAAGATCAGTGTCTTCATGTCCGACCCTTATTAGTGTCGTAGTGTGCACAGACGACATTTTATAAATTCAATTGCTGTTTCCAGAAATTCAATTACTGAGTACTTCGTATTTGCTCTGTGTTCACTGTTAAGCCTACGCATTTGTACACTTGTTACTTTCATGTAGTCGTATTCAGATATTAATCATGAAATAGTTGTTCAGTTGAGTAATTTTACTGCTAGTCATTCGAGGGAACGGATTATACTAGTACTAAGTACTAACTAAACAATCTATAATGTCAGGACACCCTATCTATAGTCATGTTAAATAGAGTCTACAAAGGTTCATGCAAATACAGTACTCCCTAAAAGCAGGAAAAAAAAGCAGCAGCCGCAGCCACAGCTCTAGAAACAAAATATGACATTGTTGAATCACAAACACCTCACTCGAGTCCAGACTGTCAGTCTCTAACACTAAGCAATTTTGGCAGATCGAACATAGAGGCTATCCACAACCTTCCCGACATTTGCAATAGTATCAAGAGTCGCCTCATATATGGCATCGGTCTTGGGATCGTCAAAAATAACAAGGCATCCTGCACCCTGGTCGAGGGTACCAGCAAACTTCTTATCTAAGATCATCTGAGATAGCTTCCTCTCCACATGGTCAACCGGGAGTTCGATTAGTTCAGCAATGTGGTCAATCTCGACTCTTGAGAAAGGTTCAATCAACCTGGAAATAAAAATTATTTATAAGCCTTACAAAAATTATTTTATCTGTATAATGGTCTCATGTTAACTTATTTAAAGACCGTCTTTACGCCATACATTTGAGACCAACCCAGTAATCCTTTAACTAAATGAAGAATACACAAGGGTCTGAGATGGTCTCACTTGTAAGACCGTCCAGGCACGTAAGACTCGCTAACCTTCAAAGGTTTTGTTCCAGCAAAGTGTCGTAAAGGGAAGAGAGATGTCGGTGAACGATTGGATCTTCTTCTAGTTGGGCTTTGAAGTTCACCAGAGCAGCCTCAAACATTTTCAATGAACGCTTCGAGTAAGCATCGGCTACAGCTTTCATGGCATCGAGCTCTGGGCCCAAGTACTGCAAGCCTGCTTTGGAAGATATTATTCCTGCCACGTCATCAGCTTGGTTCACCATGACTTTAGACAGAAGCATGTATTTCAAGCTGTACACTGCCCTTGGGTCTTCAAGGGCATTGAAGGCTTCAAATGCTTCATAAAAGTAAGAATATGCGGTTTTGTAGTCTTTTTCCTCGGCATGCAGTATTCCACTTTGCAAGTCTATGGTCCCTTGTTGAGCTGGGGGAACATAAATAGCATTGGCGGCTGTTCTAGCTGCCGTTAGGGCGGCCTTGGCTTTGGGAAGGTTTCTTAAGGAGAAATGAAGCTTACTCTCCAACAACTCAATATCAACGAGAAGGAGCTTGTCGTCTAACCTCCTTACTTCCTTTACAAGGCCTGCCAGGAGCGCCAAGGCTTCAGAGTATTCCTGTGTCTCCATCAATAGAGAAGCAAGCCGGGCCTCAACCCTTTGGCGAAGAAAAGTACGCTTCTCATCCCGAGTCCACTGCACCATCTCTTTGCAGAGGGTTATCTGAAGTTCAGTAGTATTGGGTATCTTAGCCACGGCATCCATTATTCCACGAACGATTTTTGCAGTTTTAGCCTTTGGGATTGTTGAGAAAAAACCCATCAATTGGGTTAGAAGGTTGCATAGATCCTGAGCCCGATTTTCCTTCCTAAGAAGGTCGGTGAGATTTGTAATAGCCTGCTCCTTTATACGCAAGGCCTCGGAAGATGAGGAAGGATCTTCAAGGACTTTATAAAGGATAGAGATAGATTCCGCTGCGGTTTTAGCTTCTAAAGCCTGAGCAATCGACTCGGTGGTTGCAGGGTAGTTAGACATGATGACTTCCTTTGATTAAAGCTTACCTGAACAGCCAAAAGTGATATCTCACTTGTTAATCTGATCAAGCTTTATGCATAAAAGAAAAGAAAATAAGAAAAACAAATAAGTTCCCATGATCCAAAACTGAGATCAATGGAATCGAGAAAGAAAAACCTATGAATTATTATTTAATACAGAAACATATACGAAACGTTGTAACTTGTATGCATGCCATCTAATGTTGTATTACCTAATTTCATAATACGAGTAATGCCTTGGTTTTGCATACAATCATCTTATGCAAGACTCGTAAATTATTAAAAATCAAAATACCAACCAAATAAAACTGATATAAAACCTCAAGAGTCTTTGTAAAAGGTTTGACGGTAAGATATTGTAATTTGTAAACCATCCTCTAGATACACCTACTCCTACCATAAGTTATGGTAGCGCCTACAAAATCTTTTAAAGGGATACTTGGGTCAAAATGTCAAATAACACGCTTTACAAATAAGAAGATATATGTAGCACGGCCTTATATGGGTACTTTTGCCAGCTTAAAAGACTAAAGAAACTTAGATAAGATGCCTAATTGAGGGTACTACCAGGAACGTGGGTTTCCTCAAAAGAGGGGCTGAGGGAATTTAGCAAAAAAAACTTGATCAGGATGCCATAAAACCACAGATCGACAAAAATGACATTACATAAATTCATGGGCCATCCGAACAATGGGTCTTACCTAAGGTCAAAGGATACTATCTATCGTTTGACAATTCAAGGGGAAAAACAAGGATCCCTTGAACCTAAATCCGGATTCCAATGGACAAATGGACAATAGGTAACCAGTGTACACAATCAGGTCATCACAAGAACATAGTGGTCGAGGAGGCATCAAGAGCTTCTAGCATAAGGGACACAAGATCATCATGGGCAAGAAGGCTGCATCTTGCCAACACTATTTTTAAAACCCTAACTAAAAAACCAACAAAATACATAGAGCAGTAACCGCAAAAAAAAAAAAAAAGGAGACCAGTAGTAAGAAGATATCTGGAATAGCACTTCCAAAAGCAGCCTCAAATATAATGTTACAAATTGTGAGAGGACAGCCAATGACCGAGGGACAGGATCAACTAGAATAGCCAAAATGAACCAAAGCCAAAATGGAGGGATCCGATTCCCTCGCCTCCAAATCCCACCAACTCAATTTTGCTAACCAAACAAAGGAAATCGCCTTCCTCTCTTCCCCTCCGAATATCCCTAACCAGACACACCCTCACGGAAAACATCCATTATTTGAAAAATCCAAACTTCATAACAGAATCATATCATATTCAATTGCATTAGGGCGCGAAAAATTCCGAATGCTAGTAATTAATAATTCTATAAAATCAGGGTAATAATTTGCTAAATTTCTACACCATACATGCAATACCCTACTCCAATAGATCATATAAGAAATGCCCACAATTATTCTCAAAAAAAAGTTCATGAATGCATAGAAATTGAAGTGAAGTAAGCAATTTACAAAGATCTATGGTTTACTAAATTCAGCATTACCAGCAAATCAGCAATAAATAAACACAGCAAAAATAAGTAATTAAAATACGAATGTCAATTACTGAATAAAAATACAAGTAATTAAGATGTAAAAACTCACATTAATTTTCTGTTTTCCCCGGAAGAATTTCGCAGCTTTGCTGAGATAGAGAGATATAGAGAGGGAGAGATTCTTAATCACTGAACTTTTCTTTTGCAGGAAGCCAAGTAGTTTGGACCGGGCTGTTATTCAATAGGACTTAGAGTTAGGCCCGTTTCTTTTCGATTGGAAAGTGCTAAACTGAACTGAATTGAATCAAATTGAATGGACTAAAGCTTTGTTCTTTTGGACTGAAATAGTCTAAACTGAACTGAACTCAATGAAACTGAACTGAATTTAATGTAGCTGAATTGAACTAAACTGAACTTATCTGAACTGAACTGAAATAATAATAAAAATATTATACTAATAATAATACCAATAATACCAATAATAATAAATATTTAATAACAGTAATACCAATAATAATAAATATTATTATAATATTATTGATTGATAACAATAATAATATATTAATATAATCTAATAATGATAATCAAATAAGATAAATAAAAAATAAATAGTAATATAATAATAAATATAGTAATAATAATATATTAGTAATATAAATGATAACATTATTAATAATAATATAATATATTAATAATAATAATAATAATTAAAAAATAATTAATATAATAATAATAATATAACAATAGTTATAATAATAATAATAATAATAATAATAATAATAATAATAGGTCTAATATAATAACTTATTAATATAATAATAATATTAAATATGTTATTAATAATATTAATAATAATTAATATATTAATAAAATAATAAATATAATATAATAACTTATTAATATAATAATATTAATAATAAATATGTTATGAATAAAATTAATAATGAATAATAATGAATAATAACAATAATAATAATAAATATCAATACTACTAATATTCTCACTAATCTTAATAATATAATAATAAATAAATGTATAAAATATAAATATAATAATATAAACAATACGAATTAATTAATAATAAAGATAATAGTAATATAATAAATATAATAATAATAATAACAATAACAATAATAATAACAATAGTAAATAAATTAATATAATAAAACTGATATCAATAAGAATATAAAATAAGAACAATATTAATGTTGAAATAAACCAATCTGAACTGAACTGAACTGAACTGAACTGATATGAACTGAACTGAACTTAATGGAGCTTAACTGAGCTTATTAGAACTGAAATTAAGTCCAAAAGAACAAGGCATAAGCTTAACTAAACTGAATTGAATGGAACTGGGCTGAACTGAATGAAGCTTAACTTAATTGAATAGAGTTGAGCTGGAATTTAAGCCAGAAAGAACAAAGCCTTAGACATGGCAAACGGGTCAACCGGGTCGGGTCAGTTTAAGTCATTTCAATTTCGGGTTAGCCGGTTTCGGGCATGGTCAGTTCAAGTCAAGTCAATTATGGGTTTGCTGGTTTCGGGTCGAGACAGGTGGGTTCGGGTCACTATTATCGTAACACCCCCACTTACCAAGGAGCCTTAACCAGACCTTCCCCAATAAGTAAAGGTGTTACCATCTCGGTTGTCTGAGGTAAATATAATAAATAAACGATAACAAAACATTTATTAAAGGTTTCAAACAGGTTTTACGACTGGCAAGGTATAACCCTGATTCAATCGAACGAACCACTAAGGATTTGTGACAGCGGCAACTAGCTAGACAACGTGATGACTCAGACTCCTCCATATCCATAAACAACACCGCTAAACTAACTGATCACCATCCCCGAATGGATCACCACAGTTTTGAAAACATAACACGAGGTCAGTTCACTGAATAACCATAAGTAAGAAAACAACCAAGACAATCATTCAAGCCATCAATACACATTCCTCCAAACTCCAAAGTAAACAGTAACCGGCTACACACTGACTGACAGGTTCCCATCGCAACGGGAAACCCACACCGCCAGTGAGGGACCGCAGCCTTGACCATCTAAGCCCTACTTGTCGCAACGAGCAATAATCCATGTCCATTAATGTGCACATCCCCTTGTGACGGGAACCACAAGGGCGAATCAAGGGCGTGAAGCCATTCCCGACGATGACTCCACTTAGTCGAGGACGCACCTCGAGAACCACAAACAATCAAACAACCAAGCCAATCATCCAATAGTATAATCACAATAATCATATAAATCATGCCAATTAAATCAACCAAATCATCATCTTATATTATATTAGTCAGACAACTGAGTAGGGAAACCCTACCTTTTCGCTATTCCATGAAAATGTGTCCATCATACAAGTCAAGCAAGACTCCACATCGAATCCTACAAGTAGCAACCATATCCTATCACTAAACGTATTCAAGATCTACTCAAAGATGACAACCAAACACAAACTCACCTTGTGACGCAGACCGATGCCGACGACGGCGACAACCCGACTCGATGACTTCATGCATAGACCGTCTCCCTTCCCGGATTAGTGTTCAAAGCCATTAAAGAGGTGTAGGGTGATATGAGAGTATTGAGAGAGAGAGAGAGAGAGAGAGAGAGAGAGAGAGAGAGAGAGAGAGAGAGAGAGAGAGAGGTTAGGATTAGAATGAGAAAGGAAACCGTCGAAAATGATTTGTTTAAGACTCCGCGTTTTATATTAACGCGCATAATTACGGAGTACTTGGTCGAATATAGGCATACTCGGTCGAGTATCTTAACTACTCGGCCGAGTAGCCCCAACTAGGCCGAGTAACGAGTTAGCTTGGTCAAGTATCTTAACTACTCATGGTCAAAAGGTCAGTCAACGGGTCCCTAACAGGGCGGGTATTACAATTATCAAGTTATTCATGGATAATAATCTTTTTGCAACAATATACATTTGGGTCGTGTTATAGTGGGTCGAGTTATAGTAGGTTGGGTCAATTTGGGTTTTGGATCAAACTCGGTCTTGAGTTCGGGTCTCGGGTCGGGTTATTCAGTCGCGTCAATTTTGCCAAGTCTATACACGTTTCGTTTAAATCTAGTTCAGATTATATAAAGTTCAGTTTAAAAAAATTCAAATCATAAAAGTTTGGCTTAAGATCGTATAAATTTTATAACTTCAGTTTAGTAAAAATCCGTATAAATTTAGGCAAGTCCAAATTTTTTGCCTTGCTTGTGATCCTTCAGCAACCATGTTGAGTCTTTAGATCACATTTTCCGGGACTACACTTTTGCCTCTAAGATATGGTTTGGGTCCCTTAGTATCAAACTATCAGGCGCCATGTAGGGCACCACTTACCCATTCAAAATTGGATTACCAACTAGCTAAACTTCTTCTCTAAAAGGGATAATCTTATTATATCAATTCCATCTTTGTTAGTAAGCTATGGAAAATTTGGTATTCAAGAAATAATAAAATTTTCAATGGTGCTGAATAATATGGAATACTATGCTTTCTTCAGACAAGTAAACCTGGATGCAGGATTGAACATCACGATGGAAGATAGTTAACTTTTTCAACGCTCTGGATTATTCTGTTATTGAAAATTTGTGAGGGGCGGATAAAGTTAGGAATCATTACCCAAGTTTAGTGATTGGAACCACACTTTGTGCTGACCATGTTAGGATAAAGTGTGATGCCTCTTGGAAACCAAGGCTTCAGGCTTCAGCAAGATGGACATTTAATAATAATAATGGTTTCATCTTCCACTATGATTCCTCGAAGTTTTGGGCTAAGATGCCACTTCAAGGTGAAGCAACTGCTCTCAAATGTGTCATCTCTATGACTCTTTCAATGGGTTATAAACACATTGATGCCACTACAGACTGTCTGAATTTAGTATTTCAGATAATAGGCATTAAAGACATCGATCATGAAGTGAAAAATACCATTTAGGCTATCAATAAACTATATTTATCTTCTCACTGTTTTCTTTTAGTTTCTTTTAGTTATGTAACTAACAATTTTTCTCTTACCGCAGAAAAAAAAAAATTAACAACCGAGATAGTGTTAGTAACACCGTATTCAACTCGACCCTTATCCGAAAATGATCACCCCAAGGCCCAAACAGCCAACTGGTGCGTTTGATCAAGGCTAGTACTCTAGTAGTATCACAAAACGAACGATAAACAGGATACAATAGACTTGTCAAATATTGCCCCGATCCGAAAATCCGACCCAACCCGTTTTTTAGGGTTAAGACATGAAAATTTTGACTCGGCGCTTCGTTTGACCCAAACCGTAATGACCCGTTATTTAAGGTCAAGATCCAAAAGATAAATCAAGAATTTTATTAAAATATTAATATTTATATATTATATTTGAAAAAATAGTTAGAAAATTTATTTCTTTACTTAAAAACACACAGACAAATAAAAAGTCAAAATTTTATATAATTTTTATAATATTTAATAATAAAATAATTATTAGAAAAAATTTATTATAATAATTATGTTAATAAGTATATTAATGTAATACTCCGTATATGATTAAAATATTAATTTTAAACATGTTTGTTTTTTAAAAAAATATTTTTTTATTAAAAAAATCGTTAAAAAAGGCGTTAGAATTTATTTTAGACTCGTATTATGATCTTAACCCGATTCATAACCCGTATGACCGACCCTTATTCTGACACGACCCGTATAACCCGACTTGAGACCCCCATCCGACCTGTTTGACCGGTTTAGCGTACATACAACGAGCTTGTTCAAGAGGCACCCGCGTCCTGCACCACCTCACCTCCTCTTCTATATCTCCTCCACAAGTCCTCAAAAATCACCATTGAACTCCATAAATTCACCACCATTAACACCATTGATTAACACACACAAAGTTTAAGAAAATGGTGGGAAATCTTAGTATAAAGCCAGCAGCTTCACTAAACTCCATTTTCTTCTTCAACCCACATCCCCTTTTTAAAACCCCTACCAAAATTGTTCATGGTTTCTCTATATCATCTTCTTCTTCGCCGGCTATTAATGATTCAATTTCACTTGGGCATCTCACTAGACCTGATTTTCCCATTCTTCACCAGGTTGCAATGAAAGGAAATTAGAAGTAATAAGAAATAGGAGTTGTTAACAGTTGGCTGCCAGCTGGAAACAGAATTCTAAGAGAATTCTGTTAGAGAGTTTTGGCGGGAAAAGTTGTTAGAACTGCCCTTAAATAAGTTGTGGTAGTTGTTAGAATCATTCATTCATTTTTGTTGTAATCTCTCTTACTTCTCTCTCTAAACATTCCTCTGTAATCTTTCAATTACCAAAATCAATAAGACGAAACATTCGATTCTTTTCTCTTCATAAGAATCCTATTATTGTCTCAGTTTTCCTCGATTATTCCTGGAATTCATATCCATCTTTAGAGTTCATTGCAAGTGGTATCAGAGCTCCTTTCTGGGCAAAAAGCTTCAACAAGTGCAACAATGGTGAACAACAAGGTTACGCGTAGTTCTGAAAATCAACTTGAAGATTCCTTCCAATCATTGGAGGGCAAATTGAAGCAAGTTCGAGAAAATATGATCAGTATTCAGGCAACTTTAGGGGTGATTACCCAGAAACAACACCAAGATCGGGTTGATTGGCAATCTGCATTGAAGGTACAGAGGCAGGGGTTAGAGCAATCAAATGCTCGCATGGAGGAGATGTTGAGGCAATTGAATCAATTGGCTGCAAATTCTCAGATTAACAATGGTGTTAATGGCAGAGGATTTCAGAATGGAGGTATTCACGTCAACCCTAACCCTAATTCTAATTTTGGGCGTTTTTCTAAGATCGAATTTCCTAAGTTTTGGGGGGATGATATTCAGGGGTGGTTGTATAAAGTCGAACAATTCTTTGAAGTTGATGCAACCTCTGAAACCATTAGAGTTAAATTGGTATCCATTCATTTAGAGGTAAAGCCTTGTTGTGGCATCGCCTTTAATGAAAACCATACCCATTGGTGATTGGCCTACTTGGTCGATTATAAGGTCAAATGTTACTTAGGTTTGGCACATCCCCTTATGATGATCCCACTGCTGAAATCATGAACTTAAGGCAAAGAGGTTAAGTAGAGTCTTATCGGGATCAATTTGACACTATTTTAAACAGAACTGATTTGACTGAAAAGCAAGCAATTAGCTGCTTCTTGAAGGGTTTAGATGCTGATATTCAGAATACTGTAAGAATGTTTAAGCCACAATCTTTGGCCGAAACCTATTCCTTGGCCAGGTTGCAGGAGAGCACCTTGCATTCTATTCACAAGAAGAACAGACCAATTCTTGACAAACCCTTTCACAAACCCTACACTCCTGTCATTCCACCTAAATCTTCTTTTCAGACCTCTCAAACACCCTCAGTTTCTTCTAAAAATCTCACTAATGCTTCCCAATCTCAGCCTTTTAGAAAGAGTGCCCAACAGAAAATAAACTCTGCAGAACTTAGTCCAAAAGAAATTCAGGAGAGAAGGACAAAGAATCTATGTTTCACTTGCAACGAGGCATGGACACCTAATCATAAATGTAAGGCTCAGCTACACAGTATTCGAGTATTCACCTTGGTGGATAATGAGGACTATGACATGGGTGAGATTGAAGAAGACCATGATGACCAAATTAGTATGCATTATGGAGCCCATGAGGAGCTTCCTCCCTTAATCTCTCTCAATGCCATAACTGGTACTTCTAGTTACCAGACTATGAGAGTAAAAGGGAAGGTCAGGGGAAATCCTATCCATATCTTAATAGATTCTCGGAAGTACCCATAATTTTTGGACACTTCCACTTTGCTCGTAAATTTGGTCATCGGATCAAGTCTACTTGTCCTTTCATGGTGACAGTGGCAAATGGGGATACAATTGTCACCAAGTCCATGTGCAAGGGATTCAAATGGCACTTGCAGGGGCATGAATTTACCACTGATGTGAAATTGGTTCCACTGGGAGGGTGTGAAATGGTCCTTGGAATTCAATGGCTAGAGTCCTGGTCCGGTTTTGTGGGATTTCAAACAACTCAGAATGGAGTTCACTGTTCATGGGCAGAAACATGTGCTAAGGGGTTGTCAAGCAGGCTCTCTACATTGGATGTCTGGGAAGCAAATGTAACACCCCCATACTCCGAGTGCCTTACCAGGACCACTCAGGTATGAAGACATCACCATCTCGGTTGCCCGAGGTATGATACTCAAATAGACAAAACAGAAGCAACATTTATTATAGGTAATTTAATGAATAAGTACAATCCTTGAAACCCAAACTGAAAGTACAATACATTATTCCAAACTAACTGTTCTCAACTGAAATAGAAATAAAAGCTAAACTACAGCGGAAGACTCTATCGTCATGTCGTGGCCATCCCAAAATATCCCCGTATCATCTCTATACCGCTCAATATCTGCTCACCATCCCCCCGAATGGATCACCGCAGTTTTCAAAACAACACCGGGTCGATACTAATCAAACAATCAAAATAGATAACAACAATAAGACAAACAGATAGCTAAACTGCCACACACACACACATCCAACCAACCGTCTCAATCACTGATCCCACTGGACCCGAGCCACGCGATGGGGGACCGCAGCCGTTCCCACCTAAGCCCCGCTCATCGTACGAGCGATAACCCCGTCCATTAATGTGCACATCCCCTTTCGTGGCGGGTTCCACGAAGGGCGAAACTAGGGCGTGAGATCACTCCCGCAAGTGACCCCACTCGGTAGAACGCATCTCGAGAGCCATAGAAACCAATCACAATCACCATACATCCACAATCACGGTTATCACATTAAACACTAATTACAGCACATCACCAATATCCCATTATGGGACTAATACTGAGTAGGAAATCCTACCTGGAAAGCACAACTCGCAGACGGTATCTACAGCTGTCTCAAAACGCCTCTTCTATGAATTCTCCTCCTAACATATAACACATAGATACTACTATTCAATCACCATTCATAAAAACCCCCAATTCCTAAATTAGGGTTTCACTAATCTTAACAAAACATTATAAAAATTATGCTAGAAGCTTACCCTCGACGCAAGGAATCCAACGACACAAACTATGATGCAAACCGACCGTCTGAACTCCGGGAATTGTCAAGAACGCGATTAGGAAGAAGACAAGTTGCTTTCTCTCTTAAACAGATTTTAGGTTTTGTAAAAAGTGATTTAGAACAAAGACGAATTGGTTTAAATACCTTAATCGCGTAATTAACAAAACCCGAGAAAACTCCCCCGTAAAACCGGACACTCGATCGAGTACCCAAGGTACTCGATCGAGTACCCCCCCTACTCGATCGAGTGCCCCAGCTACTCGATCGAGTGCCCAACAGGTCAGAAACTACTTTATTCTGCAACATACCCCTTACTCGACAGAGTAAGGGCTACTCGATAGAGTACCCCCAAGACCATAAATACGGAGTATTACAGTCTTCCCTCCTTAAAAGGAACTTCGTCCCCGAAGTTCAAACCACTACCAAACAAAGGTACTCCCATAAGCTTCCCGACTCGAAGGTCAAAATAAACACAACAAAACATGCTACTAACCCAACTTATCCCGACAAACATACCGACGCAACATATACAAGGGGTGTAAAAACTCGTAAAAACTCTCGCGATCATCTCCTACCCCCCTAAAAGAAACAAGGTTACGTCCCCGTAACCATACATACCTGATCAAAAAGGAAAGGGTAACGCTCTTTCATGATATCCTCCGCCTCCCATGTAGCTTCCTCAGTCTCATGGTTAGACCAAAGGATCTTAAGCAAAACTGTCTCACCACTCCTGGTCTTTCTAACTTTTCGGTCTAGGATCTGCTTAGGCACCTCGAGGTACGATAAAGACTCATCCAGCTCTAAGCTCTCTGCCTCCAACACATGTGACGGGTCACTCACATACTTCCGCAGCTGCGATACATGAAACACATTATGCACTCTCTCCAAAGCAGCCGGTAAAGCCAAACGATAAGCCACTTCCCCAACTCGCTCTAAGATCTCATAAGGCCCTATAAACTTCTGGCTTAGCTTGCCTTTCTTCCCAAATCTCATGACTCCGCGCATAGGAGACACTTTCAGAAGAACCTTGTCCCCAACCTGAAACTCTATGTCCCGACGATGTAGATCTGCATAACTCTTCTGTCGATCCTGAGCTGCTCTCATCTGTTCCCTGATCATCTTAATCTGTTCCACCATCTCATGTACCATCTCTGGTCCTAAAACCACTGCCTCAGCACTATCGTCCCAACAGATCGGACTTCTACATCTCCTTCCATACAAAGCCTCAAACGGTGCCATACCAATACTAGTGTGATAGCTGTTGTTGTAAGAGAACTCTATCAAGTCCAACCTCTGCTCCCAGCTACCACCGAAATCCATCACACACGCTCGCAACATATCCTCGAGAGTCTTGATTGTTCTCTCAGTCTGCCCATCTGTCGCAGGATGAAATGCTGTACTCATCTTCAAAGCTGTTCCCAACGATTCCTGCAACTCCTTCCAAAACCTTGATATAAACCTCGCATCTCTGTCAGACACTATATCCTTAGGAACTCCATGTAACTTAAGCACGTTCTTTCGATAGGCCATAGCCAGTTGTGCCTTAGTCCATGTATCTTTCATTGGAACAAAGTGAGCTGACTTGGTCAACCGATCCACTATCACCCAAATCATATTGTTACCTTGTTGACTCTTAGGTAAACCCACAATGAAATCCATGGAAATGGATTCCCACTTCCACTCAGGCACCTCCAAAGACTGAATCTTACCTTGTGGTCTTCTCTGTTCCCCTTTAACTCTCTGGCATGTCAAACAACGAGACACAAACTCAGCTGTCTCTTTCTTCATCCCAGGCCACCAAAACGTTTTCTTCAAGTCTTTGTATAGCTTATCTCCACCCGGATGAACTGAATATGGTGTGCAATGCGCTTCTGTCATGATTGTCTTCTTCAACTCCTCATCATTAGGAACACACCACCTACCATCAAACCTCAAGCTACCATCTGTATGAATGGAAAACCGGGACACTGTCCCTTTCTCTACTCCAGCTCTCCACTCCACTATCTTAGGATCCAAAGCCTGTTTACCTCGAATATCATCATAAAACTCCATGTGTACTGTCATATCTCCCATAGCCTCCCCTCTCTGCATCATATGAATCCCAAAGCTCGCTACCTCATCCCTCAGCCTCATCAAAGATAGAGCTGTACACAAGGAATGTACACTCCTTCTACTCAAAGCATCCGCAACCACGTTGGCCTTTCCTTCATGGTAAATGATTTCCATGTCGTAATCACCAATCAGCTCCATCCACCTCCTCTGTCTCATGTTCAACTCCTTCTGCGTGAAGATGTACTTGAGACTCTTGTGATCAGAAAATACCTTAAAGATTGCTCCATAAAGGTAGTGCCTCCAAATCTTGAGAGCAAACACCACTGCACCCAACTCCAGGTCATGAGTAGGGTAGTTCTCCTCATAAGGCTTCAACTGCCTAGAAGCATAGGCGATCACTTTACCATTCTGCATCAACACACATCCCAACCCATTCTTCGAGGCATCTGTATAAACCTCGAAATTCTCGCTCCTTCGGGTAATGCTAGGACAGAGGCGTGGTCAAACGCTCCTTTAAGGTTTGGAACGCCGTCTCACAACTCTCATCCCAACGAAACCTTTTCTCTTTCCTCATCAACGCCGTCATCGGTCTAGCTATCTTGGAGAAATCTTTCACGAACCGCCTGTAGTATCCAGCTAAACCCAAGAAACTTCTCACTTCAGCAACATTCTTTGGTGCTTCCCACTTTGTCACTGCCTCAATCTTCGCCGGATCCACAGCTACCCCATCTTTAGATATCACATGCCCCAGAAACGCAACTTTCTCCAACCAGAACTCACACTTGGACAGCTTGGCATACAACTCATGATCTCTCAACGTCTGCAACACGATCCTCAGATGCTCCTCATGCTCCTCCTTAGTCTTTGAGTAGACTAGGATGTCATCGATAAACACTACTACGAACTGATCCAAGAACTGTCTGAAGATCCTATTCATCAGATCCATAAACACTGCCGGCGCATTGGACAACCCAAACGGCATCACCACGTACTCATAATGGCCATACCTCGACGTGAAAGCTGTCTTCGGTATGTCCACATCTCTAATCTTCACCTGATGGTACCCCGACCTCAAATCGATCTTAGAAAAGACCGTTGCACCACTCAACTGATCAAACAGGTCATCTATCCTTGGCAAAGGATACTTGTTCTTTATCGTCACACGGTTTAGCTCCCGGTAATCTATGCACAACCTCAAAGTTCCATCCTTCTTCTTCACGAAAAGAACTGGTGCTCCCCAAGGCGATACACTTGGTCTAATGTATCCTTTCTCTATCAAATCATCCAACTGCTTCCTAAGCTCCTCCATCTCCTTAGGACCCATACGGTACGGTGCCTTAGAGATTGGCCCCGTCCCTGGCTTCAACTCAACGGTGAAATCTATCTCCCTCTTCGGTGGCAACCCCGGAATCTCCTCTGGAAAGACATCTGCATACTCTCCCACCACTGGTATCTCCTCAACTGCCGGGCTCTCTATCCGGTCATCTCTCACATGGCACAAAATCAGCGGACATCCCTTCCTCAGATACGACTTCAAGGTGACAGCTGCAATCAACTTAACTTTGGGTTTGACTAGAAACCCACGATAAGACACACTAACACCCTTAGGACCTCTTAGGGATACTTTCTTTTGATGACAGTCTATCTTAGCTTTGTACTTTCCTAACCAATCCATCCCAACTATCATCTCAAAACCATTAAAAGGGAACTCTAGCAAGTCTACAGGGAAATCAACTTGCCCAACTATCAAGGACACATCTCTAAACAACCTCCCACACGATACCGACTCTCCCGAAGGTATGAAAACTTGTTCCCTAACAGACTCATATACTCTCAAACCCAACTGTTTTACATGACTCGAAGACACAAACGACTGAGAAGCCCCCGAATCAAACAAAACAAACGTAGGAATACCATTAACAAGAAAGGTACCGGTGATAACGTGCTCATCCTCCTCAGCTGCTTTCTTGTCCATCATGAACAACTTGCCACTGGTCTTCTGCCCACCTCCCTGGACAGTACTAGCTGATGCAGTCGGCTTAGCACCCGACCCTAGATTGTTGTTGTTGTTCATCGGTGTCTTCTGATAAAATTACCGCCGTTGCGGTTGCCTCCACTCGATAGCTCGACGACCTCCCGGTTTGGCCATGATCCACTGGTCTGTTTGCTCGCAAAGCTCGTGCGGTCTCTCGAAAAGATCCCGGTGCGCTCGTGCACTCATGTCTCTTGTGGCCTACGCCACCACAACCAAAGCAGGTCACTCCCCAGCTGTTGCTCACACTCCCACGACCTCTCCCAAAGGAAGTTCCAGCACTAAACCCGGACCCAGAAGAAAACCCCTTAGATTGATTGTGGTTGCCTCTCTTGAAATTAGATTGGCCACCACCCTCATTCTCAGACTTCCTCTTCTCTCCACGTGACCTCTCCTTAGCCATCTCCACTAGTCTCTCAGCTCTCCCAGCCCTCTCGTACGCTTCCTTCACATCCGTAAGGACTCCCACGGGTAACTTATCCATAATTGTCGTGGTTAGCCCTCTCTCAAACCTCAAAGCCAGATTCTCCTCACTCAAACCCATATCCTCAGCATATCTAGATTTCTCATTGAACTGCCTGTAGTACTCAGCCACAGACATCTCAGCAGTCATCTTAAACTTGTCGAACTCCTCTCTCAACTTGCTCCTTACATGTTCTGGCACGAACTCCTTCCTCACAGCCCTACGAAACTCCTCCCAAGGTATAGCAGGTAACCCCTGGTTGGTATATATCTCCTTGGCACTCACTTTTACTTTAATCCCACCACTTGCCACCGCCTCTCTCGGATAGAATGCGCCTGATCCACTCTCATCTCATCCGGACAGCGAACTAAATCCAAAGATGTTCTCCATCTCCCTCAGCCAACTATCAAGGTGGTTAGGCTCCTCAACCCCCTTGTACTCCTTCGGGTTAAACCTCGCGATATAGAGGCTGACTTTAGCATGGTCAACCTCCTTCTCCTTACTCTTATCCTTGTCCTCATTCACTCTCTTCAGGGTCTCTGTAAGAGCGTTATGGTGTTCCAACATCTTAACGATGTCATCCGTAGTCATAAGCTCAGCTCTCGCGTACAAGGCATTTCTCTTGGGCGGCATCTTGAAGCTATAGAAGAAAGGGATAAACATAAACACGCGTACTAAACCTCAAAACACGAATACGCGTTGCCCAGCACCCACTCGATCGAGTATCCAGACCCACTCGATCGAGTAACGGGCTACTCGATCGAGTGCCCCCATGTACTCGATCGAGTACCCAAACTCCAGAACCAAACAGACCTTCTGATCTCTAACCCACTCGATCGAGTATCTAGGCTACTCGATCGAGTGATTTTACTCGATCGAGTACCCCTAGTTACTCGATCGAGTGCCCCAAAACTCGATTCTGGACTCAAAATCGCCCAAAAACCTACCCGATCGAGTCAGTCTCACTCGATCAAGTACCCCCAATACGCAAGAGATACCCGCATATTACGTCACATACTAAATGCTAACTTTAGAAATCATATTATATCATCATAAACATGTTACGCACCCTTCTACTAACTACGAAATCATTTCATTACGCTATTAAAAGCCACATCGTAAATCATTCAACTTGTTATCACTCATTAACATGTTCAACATATAATCATTCTCTTTCACATGCTCAACTCCTACTTCAACACCAATCAATCAACACACTTCATCACTTTGTTGCACAAATTAAACAATCACACAGACGACTCAACAAACACGTTCCCATGTGACCGGTTCAAAGTTGTAGGGCGACCCCCGCGACTTTAGGACGTCTCCCAAGCCTTTGCACTAGCTCCTACAACTTTTACCCCGGGTTCATTTTAATTGACTCCCTATGTTCATTAAGTTCATTGGTTACAGGTTTCAGGATCGTCGCTCTGATACCATTTGTAACACCCCCATACTCCGAGTGCCTTACCAGGACCACTCAGGTATGAAGACATCACCATCTCGGTTGCCCGAGGTATGATACTCAAATAGACAAAACAGAAGCAACATTTATTATAGGTAATTTAATGAATAAGTACAATCCTTGAAACCCAAACTGAAAGTACAATACATTATTCCAAACTAACTGTTCTCAACTGAAATAGAAATAAAAGCTAAACTACAGCGGAAGACTCTATCGTCATGTCGTGGCCATCCCAGCTATCCCCGTATCATCTCTATACCTGCTCAATATCTGCTCACCATCCCCGAATGGATCACCGCAGGTTTTCAAAACAACACCGGGGTCAGTACTAATCACACAATCAAAATAGATAACAACAATAAGACAAACAGACAGCTGAACTGCCACACACACACACATCCAACCAACCGTCTCAATCACTGACTGTCCACTGGACCAGCCCTGCCAGTGGGGGACCGCAGCCGTTCCCACCTAAGCCCCGCTCATCGTACGAGCGATAACCCTGTCCATTAATGTGCACATCCCCTTTCGTGGCGGGTTCCACGAAGGGCGAAACTAGGGCGTGAGATCACTCCCGCAAGTGACCCCACTCAGCCGAGAACGCATCTCGAGAGCCATAGAAACCAATCACAATCACCATACAGTCACAATCACAGTTATCACATTAAACACTAATTACAGCACATCACCAATATCCCATTATGGGACTAATACTGAGTAGGAAATCCTACCTGGAAAGCACAACTCGCAGACGGTATCTACAGCTGTCTCAAAACGCCTCTTCTATGAATTCTCCTCCTAACATATAACACATAGATACTACTATTCAATCACCATTCATAAAAACCCCCAATTCCTAAATTAGGGTTTCACTAATCTTAACAAAACATTATAAAAATTATGCTAGAAGCTTACCCTCGACGCAAGGAATCCAACGACACAAACTATGATGCAAACCGACCGTCTGAACTCCGGGAATTGTCAAGAACGCGATTAGGAAGAAGACAAGTTGCTTTCTCTCTTAAACAGATTTTAGGTTTTGTAAAAAGTGATTTAGAACAAAGACGAATTGGTTTAAATACCTTAATCGCGTAATTAACAAAACCCGAGAAAACTCCCCCGTAAAACCGGACACTCGATCGAGTACCCAAGGTACTCGATCGAGTACCCCCCTACTCGATCGAGTGCCCCAGGCTACTCGATCGAGTGCCCAACAGGTCAGAAACTACTTTATTCTGCAACATACCCCTTACTCGACAGAGTAAGGGCTACTCGATAGAGTACCCCCAAGACCATAAATACGGAGTATTACAGCAAATGCAATCGACCCTGCTGAAGCAGCCTACAGAAGCTGCCCAATTCTTTGCAATTAAGGCCTTTCCTCTAATGGAATGTCAATCAATGGAAGGTATACCTACTACTCCTGTTGTACACGAGTTAATTGAAGAGTACAGTGACATCTTTAAGGAGCCTACTGAGCTCCCTCCTTCTAGATCACATGACCATAGGATCCACTTACAGGAAGGAACCCCACCAGTTAATGTAAGACCCTATAGGTATCCTGTTATCCAGAAGGATGCCATTGAAAAAATTGTCCAGGAAATGTTGGAATCAGGGGTGGTTAGGCCAAGTCATGCTTAAGAAAAAAGATGGATCATGGAGATTTTGTGTAGACTATAGAGAACTAAACAAAAATACTGTGAAGGATAAGTTTCCTATACCTATGATTGAGGAACTCTTAGATGAGCTTCATGAGGCCTCAATCTTTTCTAAAATTGACCTGAGGTCCGGTATTGGCGATTAGAATGCATCCAGGGACATTTCAAAAACAGCTTTTAGGACACATGAGGGGCATTATGAGTTCATGGTCATGCCTTTTGGCTTAACCAATGCCCCATCTACATTCCAAAATCTCATGAACTCAGTGTTTAAGGCACATTTGAGGAAGTTTATTTTGGTTTTCTTTGATGACATTCTCATATACGAAGACCTTTGAGGAGCATTGTGAACATTTGAGGAAGACTTTTCAATTGCTAAGGACAAATTTGCTCTATGCAAAGATGTCTAAGTGTACTTTTGGTGCTCCTGAAATTGAATATTTAGGCCATATTATTTCTGGCCAGGGTGTGGGAACTGATCCTGAGAAAATTCGAGCAATGGTTAATTGGCCTCAACCTAAAAATGTTAAGGAATTGAGGGGATTCCTGGGGTTGACAGGCTACTATAGGAAGTTTGTGAGGTGGTATGGAGTAATCAGTAAGCCATTAACTAAACTATTGAAGAAAAATGGGTTTACATGGGGTGATGAGGCCACTGAAGCTTTCCTGAAGTTGAAAGAAGCAATGACTAAGGCTCCTGTGCTAGCCTTACCAAATTTTGATGTTGACTTTGTGGTGGAAACTGATGCATCCAATAGGGGAATGGGGGCTGTTCTCAGTCAGGAAGGTCATCCTATAGCTTTCATTAGTAAGGCATTCTCACAAAGGAACCAGG
This sequence comes from Silene latifolia, assembly GCF_048544455.1. Taxonomy (NCBI): domain Eukaryota; kingdom Viridiplantae; phylum Streptophyta; class Magnoliopsida; order Caryophyllales; family Caryophyllaceae; genus Silene; species Silene latifolia. The sequence continues at coordinate 64,437,465 of NC_133532.1, read as the reverse complement.
CCCTATCAACCTATGAAAAAGAATTGCTAGCTGTCATTTTTGTAGTAGAAAAATGGAAGCCTTACTTGGTTGGGAGACATTTCAAAATAAAAATTGATCATTTCAGCCTTAAATATTGGTTGGGTCAAAAGATTACTACCTCCTTCCAAAGCAAATGTCTACCAAAATTGATGGGTCTAGATTATGAGGTGGTTTATAGAACATGAACTGAGAATGGCGCAGCTGATGCATTATCCAGAGTAACCAGGTCTGAATTGATGGCTATAGTTATCTCCAATATACATACTGACTTGTTAGCCTTGGTGAAGACTAGCTGGGACCAAGACAGTGAACTGCAACTTTTGAAGCAGCAAATAGAAGAGGGTCAAGCTAAAGCTCATTATACATGGACCCAAGGAGAACTGAGAAGGAAAGGCAGACTACTTGTGGGAAAGGATGAACCTTTAAGACAAAAAATCATCTCACTTTTCCATGAGTCACCAGTAGGGGGACACTCAGGAGTGCAAGCTACAATCAAGAGGATTTCAGAATTGTTTTATTGGAAGAAAATGGATAAAGGGATCAGAAATTATGTGAAACAATGCAACACTTGTCAAAGGTGTAAACCATTGTTTGCGCAAATGCTGTTGGTTATTACACCCTTACCTGCCTGGAGCAATATGGGTGGACATCTCTATGGACTTCATAGAAGGGTTACCCAAGTCACAAGGCAAAGACACTATTTTTGTAGTGGTAGATAGACTTAGCAAGTATGCACATTTTATGTTGCTGAGTCACCCTTTTACTGCTGAGAAGGTAGCTCAGGTCTTCTTTGACCAAGTGTTTAGGCTGCATGGGTTACCTAAGACCATTGTAAGTGATAGGGATAAAATCTTTCTCAATAGGTTCTGGAAGGAGCTCTTCAAGTTACAACGGGTGGATCTACACATGTCCACTAGTTACCACCCTCAAACTGATGGCCAATCTGAGGTGGTTAACAAGTGTCTTGAGACTTATTTGAGATGTATGACAGGGGAGAAGCCTAAAGAATGGGCACAGTGGATACCCTTGGCTGAATGGTGGTATAACACTAACTTCCACTCCTCTGCCCAAAGTACTCCCTACCAGATTGTCTATGGTCAGTCACCAGCTCTTCATATACCATATGTCATGGGGGATAGTAGGGTGGCAGCTGTGGATAGGAGCCTGGCAGCTAGGGAGGAATGCATTAAGATGCTGCAATTTCATTTAAAGAGGGCACAAGACAGAATGAAGGTTCAGTCGGACAAAGGAAGGATTGACAGACAGTTTGTTGTTGGGGACCTGGTTTATGTGAAGCTTCAACCTTATAGGCAAATGTCATTTGTGTACAGATCTTGTGCTAAGCTCTCTCCTAGGTACTTTGGGCCTTTTCGGTCGTACAAAAAGTAGGGGCGAGAGCCTACAAACCGCAACTCCCGAAACTTCCAAAATACATCCTGTGTTCCATATATCTCAACTGAAAAAACATGAAGGACCTCCACCAGAGAGTGTGAACATCCCTGAGCTTGATAATTTGCAGCAGCTCATGGCGGAACCAGTGGCTATTTTGGGCAGGAAACTGGCTAAGGAGGGCAATGGTGCTACAGTTCATTTCTTAGTCCAATGGTCTAACAGTGGCCCTGAGGATGCAACATGGGAACCTTATGATGAGATAGCTAAACGTTTTCCAGATTTCAACCTTGAAGCTTGAGGACAAGCTTTTGATAAGGGGGAAGGATTGCAATGAGAGGAAATTAGAAGTAATAAGAAATAGGAGTCACAACAGATTGGTCACCGGTGAAATGTAAATTCTAACAGAGATTGTTAGAGAGTTTTGGCGGGAAAAGTTGTTAGAACTGCCCTTAAATAAGTTGTGGTAGTTGTTAGAATCATTCATTCATTTTTGCTGTAATCTCTCTTACTTCTCTCTCTAAACATTCCTCTGTAATCTTTCAATTACCAAAATCAATAAGACGAAACATTCGATTCTTTTCTCTTCATAAGAATCCTATTATTGTCTCAGTTTTCCTCGATTATTCCTGGAATTCATATCCATCTTTAGAGTTCATTGCACAGGTCAAATTTCAGTCTTTCTTCCTTTTTATGATTTTTTGTTATTTGGGTTTTGGTAGATTGTTGAATTATATCTGAATTGTTTATATATTAGCCGTTTTTTTATCGTTCACTGATTATGTAATATGTATGTGTTTAGTAGCCATGCTTGTAAGTTTAGTGATTGGGTCATTGCCCTTAAAGAATACATGGATAAGGCTGCGTACATCCGACTCCCTTGTCGTTTTATTTGCGAGAGCCATTGAGGCACTAGGGTAAAGTTGTTGTTGTTGCTGTTTTTGTTGGGTCATTTCTGTTATGTTGTTATCCTGTTTATCGGAATTTTATGTTTGTGGCACTAGAGTTTGATTAGAGCTAGTGACGGAGCAAGGGGACTAGAATAGGCGGGCTGTCGTCCCGCTAAGCAATGAAAAGATTGGAACTTTTAAGTTGAATTTCAATTTTTTTGTTCGTAGTTGTTCAGCTCTGAACCACATTTTAGACCCCAGACATTGAATCCTGGCGCTGCCATTGATTAGAGCTGAAATAATAATGTGAAATTATGGTTTTGACCTGATTTATTGGTTGTATATAGCATGAGATAGTATAGAAGAAGTCCATCTTGCAAGTTAGGGCTGTAGCTTTTGGCATTTGGTTGTAAGAAGTTTCGATGTTTGGATTGTTATGTGAAGTTATTGCGCTATACTGCAGGAAGTAAATGGACGAAAGCTTGTCTACCTAGATAATGCTGCTACATCTCAGAAACCGTCAACTGTGTTGAAGGCGTTGCTTAATTACTAGAGTAAATTATAAATTACTCCCTTTTAAGTTGCACTTTTCTAAACTTACTCCCTTATAAGTTTTTTTTTTAAAATTACTCCATTAAGTTGACCTCAGACCAAAAGTTGCTACCATTTTCGAACTCTGGGGTGTATTTCCGTCTCTTTTTGAATTTTCCCTCCATTTTTCTAAATTCATGACGAAAATGCCCCTAACTCTATGTTAAATCACCTGAGACCAGCCGCCACCCCATCCTTGCTCTCCGACACCCCACCAGCCGCCACCCTAACCTTGCTCTCCAACACCCCACCAGCCGCCCTTCTCCTCCCTCATGAGAACCTCACCATCCGCCTTTATCTATTCTTTCTTGCCCCTTTGCGTTTTTTTGCCGATAACGACCACCGGAGAGCGACGTCCTCGGCGATTCAACCACGAAAAATATTGACGAAATCAGTTTTAGCCTTTAATTTTGCCGACAACGTCGCCGGATATATTAGCTTATTGAATTTGTGCGTCGTTTTTGGTACATCTAGCATTTTGAATTTCTGTCGACTTACGGTGGGGCTGGTTGGGATATACGCCGGAGAGTCTGGAGGTAGTTTGGGGGTGATGACAGTGGTGGAGGTTGTGCGGTGGTGTGGTGGTAGTAAGGTGGATCTAGGAGATGGAAAGATAATGAAGAGAGCAAGAGGAAGAGAATGAAGTGGGTAATTTTCCAAAGGGCAATTTCGTCCCTTTACTTAATTTTTCACCTGAAAACAAGTTTGATAGTAACTTTTGGTCTGAGGTTAACTTAAGGGAGTAATTTTAAAAAAAAAACTTATAAGGGAGTAAGTTTAGAAAAGTGCAACTTAAAAGGGAGTAATTTATAATTTACTCTAATTACTACGAAGAATATAATTCGAATGTTCATCGAGGAATACACTTTTTGAGGTATTTAAAATTAAAACACACATATTACTTTATTATCATCATCATTTTATACTAAAAATGTTACTCTTTCCGTCTTTCTGTATAGTTCCTAGTTTGTTTTTGCACAAAAATGAAGGAGCATAAAAATATTTTGAATATAATGAAAGCTGGTGAAAGACGTGTGACCGGAAACTATAATGACCGCAAATAACTTACAAAAATGGAATCATTTCAAGTAGAAATTTATTGATGGACAATCCAAAATATAAACCAGCAAATTATTGATGGACAGAGAAAGTATTTCCTTACAAGCCTGGAGTATGAACAAAGTAGCCAGCTGCAACTTTAAATAGGGGTTTTATTCATTTTCATTATGATTATTGCGCTGATGGTAATATTTGAATTTCTGAATTCAGTGCTAAAGCTACTGATCGGTTTGAGCTAGCGAGAAAGAAGGTTGCAGCTTTTATCAATGCGAAATAGGCCAGCGAAATTATTTTCACTAGAAATGCTACAGAAGCAATAAATTTAGTGGCTCACTCTTAGGGCCTATCTAATTTAAAACCTGGCGATGAGGTATGTTGTCATCTTTCACTCCTTTGCAACTGTTAACTGTTAATATGGCCCTTTGATTTTAGACATATGTACTAAGAGTACATTGTTTAAGTGTTCTGGTAATAGTCTTTCATGCTATTGTAGAATTGTTAAGTGGACAAAGGAATAGTGTATGCTTAGATGAACTGAAGGATACTGATTGATGTGTAAATAAGTTTGGGATAACAAGTTCTGCTAAAGAGAGCATTTTCTCTTCTCGCGATGGTCCATCTGCTTCTTCGATACATCCAAAATGTACTAATTTACCAGTGAGTACAGTCAAACTGATCAAAGGTTGGAACGAAAGAGACTAAGAGAGGCTTTAACGGATATTGTAAGAGACTAAGAGGTCAACCGATGTAATAGTTATGATGCCCGACACATTGAAATGTCTTTCTTCTAGCTACTATCGTTGTTGTGTAGCTAAATGATTTTCAGCTTATTGTTTGTACAAAGTAAGAAGATACTGTAGAATCTGGTGTGCTATGGCTACATAAATGACTCATGTCTGTGCAAACAGCATATTGCAAAACGTGAAAAACATCGTAAAATCTTGTGTGTTATTGGCTACATAAATGACTCTTTTTTGTGCAAACTGTTTTGAGTGCCTATTCCATGTAGTGTTTTTGTTTCTTATCTGCAATTTGAGGGCCTTGTATGTTCAGCGTTCTACCTTAATTGATCCATCCTGTACCCTTGGAAGTGGCTTTTTGTTCCTTATTGCTCTTCATACCTTGTTCATCCAATCAGTTCTGATATGTTCTTTATAACAGTCAAAGTTGAATTTACGGCAGCAACACCTTTTTTAGTACTTTCAGTGTATCTCATATATGAAATCTTAGAAGCTTATCTTGTGTCTCAAGCTCGTGACAAAATCAAGTCGATTAATGCTATGTATCTGGCACTCATCAAATTATTTGTTCACAGATCATTCTTACTGTTGCTGAGCATCATAGCGCAATTGTTCCTTGGCAACTTGTCTCTCAGAAGACTGGTGCCACTTTAAAGTTTGTGAGTTTGACTGAAGATGAAGTTCCTGATTCCATGAATTTACTGGAGTCATTGTCGAACAAGACAAAACTTGTGGTTGTTCATCATGTCTCAAATGTGCTTGGTGAGTAAAGGGGTGTGTTATTTATGTTGATCGGTAACCGACATATTTCAACTTTACTAGAATATACGCTGTATACTCTGCCTTTTTATTTAAGTTATTCCAAAAAACTTACCTAAAGAAGGTGAAGCTGTCTTTTTGTACAAAATAAAAGTACACCGACTATTAACACCAAGCTGGTGGATTTTCAATAAAATCTTCAGATTGAACTTTATGCTTTGAACCTCAAAAGTTTGCTTATATGGTGATGAACTTTTATGATTACTGCCTTTTATGTAAGTTATTCCAAGAATTTACCTAAAGAGCGCGAAACTGTCTAGACAATAATTACTAAGCTGGTGTCTTTCAATGAAATATTTAGATAAACTTTATACTTCCAAATTTGTATTCTACTTGTGATGAACTTATGGTTTTGAGCATGTAATAAATTAAAAATTATAACTTGAAGCGGGTTGAAATTTTTTTATGGAGTTTTTACTATAAATAAAACAACCATATTATGTACTGCCTATGCATTATTGTTTAGAAGCAGAAGACACAAAGACCGTCAGACTTTTAGTCCATTGAAAATTGAAATGGTGATTGATTCTGTATGGATGATGGATACTTACGTTAAACAATCTTCTAGAAGCTTGTCAATTAGTACCTTGAGGTGTCTTAGAGACTTAGGGCGTGTTTGGAATCTTTGGATTGAGGGATTTGGAAGGAAAGGAAAGGGAGGGAGAGTAGGGGATTTAAGATCCCTTGTTTGGATAGCAAATAAGGGTGAAGGGAAATGGAGGGGGAAGGATTTGGAGGGATCCATTTTCCCTCCTGCAAGGCAAACTAAAATCCCTCCACAATAGGAAATATTTGGAGGGAAATTGTATCCAAACATTCACATCCCATTCCCCCTCCCCTTCCTTTCCCTCCCATTTTGGTATCCAAACACACCCTTGTTTGGATTGGGGGATTTGAAGGGAAAGAAAAGGGAGGGAGAGTAGGGGATTTGAAATCCCTTGTTTGGAAGTAGGCTTGTTTGGACGAGGGGTTTTGGTGGGAAGGGAGAGGAGAGGGAGGGGGGGATACGCAATCCTTTGTTTGGGTTACAAATAGTGTGGGAGGGAAATAAGGGGGGGGGGGGAGATTAGGATGGATTCATTTCCCCTCCAATCAAAATCCCTTCAACAAAGGAGATTTTGGCGGGAACACTCCCTTCCTCCATTCCCCATCCCTCGCTTACCCTCCCCTCCGTTTACCTTCACTTTTGCTATCCAAACACACTCTGAGGGCTTGTTTGGATGAGGGTTTTTGGGGGAAAGGGTGGGAGAAAGACAAAATACCTTATTTGGATAACAAATTGGGGTAAGACGGAAATCGAGGGGGAGGGATTTGGAGGGATCCATTTTCCCTCCAAGCCTAATCAATATTACTCCAACAAAGAAGCGAATTGGAGGTAAAACTCCCTTCCTCCATTCCCCCTCCCCTTCCCAACCCTCCCGTCCGTTTCCCGTCCTATTTTTGATCCGAACAAGGCGTTAGAGCACAATGTCTCACACTCATGCTTGCCTCATTGTGCATGCATGCTCGGGACACTTCAAGTTTTCACCAAATCACTTATGACATAAGTTCATGTTGAAGGAGTGGGATAATTGGAGTTCGAAATCTATATTACACTACATTCTTTCGGGGGTTGTTATTGATTGGTTTTATGTTCATCTCTTGCAGCTTCAACTCTCCCAATTCTTGACATAGTTAGGTCAGCTCATGGTGTCGGCGCCAAAGTCTTGGTAGATGCTTGTCAAAGTGTCCCCCATATGGTTGTTGATGTTCAGAGTCTTGGCGCTGACTTTCTTGTTGCGTCATCTCACAAGATATGGTTCTTTTGATATTTTCTTTTACCAACATAGAATGAATCTTCAAAAATAATGACTGAACAAAGCTTCAGATGTGTGGTCCTACAGGTGTTGGATTCTTATATGGCAAAGCCGAGCTTTTGGAAGCCATGCCTCCCTTTTTAGGTGGGAGTTTTCTTCTCTTTGACTTGTTAGGATTATTCCACCCTGATATTGCTATCATCAAGGTTGTGATTCTGTTTGTTCATAAGCAAATACTCCATACTAAGTAGCATCTTGCTGGCTCTAGCTTAAAAACCATCTAAACTTCTGTTCAGGTGGCGGAGAGATGATTGCTGATGTATACTTGGACCATTCCACCTACGCGGATCCACCATCCAGGTAGGTGTTACCTCCTGCAACTTTTATTTCGCTTAATTTCCTGGATTCACCCTACTCCACTAGTGCCCCAAGCAAGAAGTGGCAATTTGCTTAATAGTCTAAAAAATTCCGAAATTTTGTTTTGTACTCCCTCCATTCACTTCATTTCCATACATTTGTTCAATATGTGTGAGGAGCATTTTTATGAGACGTGTAGAAATGAAATGAATAGGAGTGTTGTTTTGCTATTGCTGCATTATATATTATGGGTTTGTTAGTGTACGTGTATTGAGAATTTCCAATATGTATGAGATAGTAATAGAGTATATTTTGCTGCCTCCGATTACGGATGTTTGGACTCCAATCATCTCATTCTACTGTGTGCTAATATGATGTATTTGTATGCACTAGGTTTGAGGCAGGGACACCAGCTATCGGAGAAGCCATCGGATTAGGTGCGGTATAGATTATCTATCGAGAATTGGCATGCAAAAGATTCATGATTATGAGGTTCGTGTGTTTGTTGCATTAAACGTCTATCATATCTGTGTTGAAATTATCGTTACTAAACTAGAGTACTCCATTTTAAAGACTTACATAAGCAGCTTTTTGGCCGAAGTAGTTAATAAACCCCATTTTTTTGACATTACGAGTTATTGAACCCCTTCAGTTTTAGTGAGAGCAAATTACCTCCATGTATTTAATTTGATGTTCATTGTTGCTTAATTAATAACTAGTATAGGCCCCGTGCAACATTGCATGGTGTTTATAGAATTTTACCTTTTGGTATACTATATTTATAGAGTGTAAATTGACAATTTATTATTTTTTTAACGTTTTTCATCATTGTATTTTGATTTGAGAGGAAAAAAAAAAATTTAAGTTACTCATAACATGAAATGGGTATTTTAATGAAAAAAAGTTTTTACACAGATTTAATGATATTGTTATAAACTTTTTTAATAGCATATCTTTTAGCTACAATTTATCTTACCGAAAACGAAATTTTTATCATCAAAAAACCTAGAAGCAAATCTTAAATAGGGAATTATATTGAAATAGGAAATAAAATAAGTGATTATATCAAAATAGGGAAAATATTTTAGGCGGGAAAACTTTTGAGTTTTTCCTATTCATTTAGTTCTTGGAAATGTGAGTTATCGAGGAAAATGACAAAAATTAAACATTTCAATTAGATTTCGGCCATTTTTGTGGCCTCAAAATGACACAACTTTCAGATTATCCTAACAGTTCGAAGTGTAAATTCTATTTGATGGACAGGTAATCAATGAGTGTATATAATAATTCTTTGGGATTAAAGGCCATGTTTGTGACCTCGGAATCGTTGATCATCAAATTTATTTTTTCGTTCCATTCTGTGGTGCATTGAGGTTGAACTTCACCTAAACTTCGAATATCTCTGTAGGTGGAGTTAGCTGACTATCTATATGGAAAGCTATCTTCTGTCCCGGATGTTCGGATTTATGGCCCTGTGCCATCCCAGACTGTACAACGAACTGCAATTTGCGCTTTCAATGTCGACAACATGTCATTCATCCAACTGACATTGCCACTTTTCTTGATCAACAGGTATCGAGTGTTTTCTTTTCAGCGTATTCTGAATTTTCAATGCCAGTTCTCTTCCTATGTTTGCTTTGTGGTTTACCTTTTTCTAATTCACAATAGAGACATATATCTAGAGTTGAAATATGATGATATAAACCAAAACGGTTTGTCAATTGTGTGCACGTTTTATATTGTGTCAATTCCTGACACAATCTTTGTGATGTGTCATCGCAAATAATTTGCATATTCAACACAAAGGTAAGACTCCTTATCTCGCCATAGTCGTGAGCCTTTTGGGGAACATGGGAACGTTAACTATGTGGTTAGTGGTTTCCTCTTCCTGATTGTTTTCTAATTGTTGCTTCACTCATGTTTCCATAGCACGGGGTGGCCATCAGGTCAGGTCACCATTGTGCCCAGCCTCTACATCGGCATCTTGGGATGAATGCCAGTGCTCGGGCCAGCCTTTACTTCTACAACACTAAAGAAGATGTTGATCATTTTATCGAGGCGCTCAACGACACAATTGGTTTCTTCAAATCTTTTTCGTAGGACGCGGATTCTTAAAGAGTGTTTACTGACCGTAACTTGGATATTTACAGATGTTTTGATGGACTTGTACTATAGGTGTGGGTATGATTATTCTCAGGGTTTGCAATAAAATCAACAAAATCCTCTGTAAATTTCAACAATGGTAAAAAAAATAGTATCACTGCCAATTTTGACCGGGGTATTTTATCTCTTTGCATTCTAGTACTCCCTCCATTCAACTCCACTTTACAAGTATTCTATTTCCGTCCATTCAACTCCACTTTACGGATTTCCTTATTTGGACATGTAAAAGACCTTTCTATCCTTATTGAAAATCTATATTTACACAAAATGCCATTCATACCCCACACAAATCCACCATAAAACTCACCTTTATATTTTTTTAATATCTTTAACCCCACCATTCCCTTTCCCTATGTACTTTTAATAGTTTTTTTAATCCGTTTCTTAATATCCGCGCAAAAAGCATAGTTGCAAAGTGGAGTTGAATGGAGGGAGTATGTGAAACTGTTGTCGGAATCTGTGAGATGTGACAGTAGTAACTGATTTCGTACGCGATATATTGTCAAATGTAGTATTCTGTCAAACATCATCCTACCGGAGAAAGTGGCTACATTGTGAAACTAGAAAATGTATGCGAAAGATTTAATTAACATCATTTCTGCACAAACATTTTATGCCACACTCAATGGCGGAACCAGAAAGAACAATACCAAAATCTTGCAAAAGTAGCTGCAAATATCTTGGGATTTATAAATTTTCATCAATTTTCTCCGTCTTCAGTGGCCCTTGCATCCTTTAAAGTCGACTGTCAGGGCTTTTTAACCATTCAAGTTGCAATCGAATAAAATCACACCTTAAATTGAGTTAGTCCATTCAACAATCCACCAGATTTAAGTCCTCATCGTTTCGCAACAGTCCACCTTAAAACTCTTCTTTTCGGCATCCCCATATTTGTTTTTTCTTCAATCCGCCAACGCTTTCTTCAGAGCATAACTCAATCAAAGCCCCGCCCGCCTACTGACCACATATATACGTGGTGATATTGACCAAATCCCAATCACATGGGGACATACTCTGCAATGTTGGTCAATCATCACTGACAAACCTTCATCATAGTCACTGGCCTCGCTTCCCATCGTTCTCCAAATCTTCCTCTTCATGTCTTATCTTTCTTTTCTTGACTATTTCTTTAAAATCAACTGTTCCAGCAATTTCGGCACTGCAATCATCACCATGTTGATTTATCATTGAACATGGATCATGGGACTCAATAGGTACATTTACAATATCAGATTCTTCTGCAGCATCATCAATACAAACTTGACTTGATAAACCAACGTTGGTATGGCTATTCTCATCCATACCATGGGAATTCCTCAGAATATCAGCTGGTAGAACACCATGCATTTCAAATAAACCCGATGGAGACAAACACATAGTTGATGGGTCGATATCCATCTCATCATGGAAAACACTCGAGTTCCCATTTTGTCTCTGTTGCTCAATCTCTACCTGATTTACATCACCAAACTCATCGATCATCCTCTCATTGTTGTTAAGCCCTCCTAGAGCATTCATCTGAGTTTGCAGGTAAGCCATCAAAGAAACTGCGTGATCACGGATCAAAGAATCGTGATTCACACAACCAAGTAATTTGATCAACACCTGCTTGTATTGGTTAAGGCTGAGAGAAGGCTTTTTGGACTCTCTTTTACGACATAACCTAGTAACTTTGCAAATATGCTCACACAAGTAGCCTCTTTCAGACCAAGAGCAGTTACAAATCGACAACTCAGAACCAGGGTTCAATACAACATGGACTTTGTCTGGAGCTTGTTGGTCTAAGACTTCCGCACATTCATCTTCAAATTTAACATCAGAGTCGGGAATTTCCAATGAATTGCGCCAAGATGTTAATCCATTAACCCACTCATCTTTCCGGTACCGGGAAAAATCATGTTTTCCTGGATACTCGTCAAGCCAAAAGTGCGAGTGCACTTTTGTGGCCAGCTTATCGACTAACCAATCTACACGTTGATAAACACCAGGATCTTTCTCATTTAATACTCTGAGATTCATAAGCTGATGATAAAACTCAATTGATGCACTTGTTTCCTGGCTGGCAAGTTGAAATCTTTGTAAAGCCGAAATCCAGGATCCTGCAAGGGTAAAACCATATAAATGATAGGTACAAACAGATAAATTTGGGGGAATAGCGAATCAGTAGTAGTTCATTAGGTTATATAATCATGATGTTCATTTTGACGAAAAGAAATATACTATGGCGAAGGTAGAAAATTATCTCAAAATTTAGCATAATTACATGAACCAACTTACTGATAAACAATTTCAGAAAAATGCCACAATAAAATGAAAATGTTCTCATTCTCATAAGAGTAATTCGAGGCGTGGGGTGCAAGTTGTTAATACAGTATTAATGATGGTACCTAACCTATTCTGGGGTACCACACAGCTTTAAAATACTCCACAAATGTTGAGTTATCCACAAAATCTTTCATAAAGTTGTCAATTGAAGTCAAATTTCCTCTCCCAGAGCAGATCTCTGACACAATGTGTCCAAGCCTCCTTGACATTTGAAGTCGCATTTCATTTTGAGAACATCTTGTTATTAAGTTCTTGTGCCACGAGTGACGAATACGCCAAAAAGACATCATCACAGAGCACTCGAATACATCCCTGATCAAAGGGCACATACATATATTAGCAGGATACAGTGCAATTTATAGACTGATTATTAAAACAGTAGCCTTTGTCATCGAAAATTAGCCAGTACTTCAAAAACAAGAGTGTAAGAAATCAAAGAAGAAGACCCAGCAGAAGTCCAATGAGTTTACACTCGTTGAATAGTTTGATGTTAATGGAAATACACCACTCAAGTCTCAAATATACTCTACTTTGACAATGTAAGATAGCTAAAGTGGTAACTTAGCAGCCATTGCAATCACAAGAGTCAAAAATTCGAAACTAGCTATCTGAGGAATATGGTATTATTCTTTCAGGCAAGTAAAATGTTACATCACATAAGTTTTCCTGGTAAAAGAAGTCAATACCATACCTAATCGCCATAATGTCAGTCAAAGGATCATCTACAATAAATCCCGCCAACCTCCAAGCAGGATTCTTCGTTAAAACCCTGTTGCAAAGAGCTCTCATCCATTTATATGTATCCCCACTTGAAAATCTCGGAGATATAACCCAAGCTACTGGAATAGGCTTATTCTCTGAGTTGAAAACAAGAAGGCTGTGTACCGGATACTACACAGATTAACAAAGGAAAGAAAAATCAATTTCTAATTTGGAACACAATGTATGTCACAAGATTTAGAGAAAAACAAACCTTAAATTTGTTTGTCCCGAACCTCGAGTCAGAAGCTAGAAGACTGTGATTACCAAATTGAATCATTTGCTGCAACTGCCAGTCAGTCTGAATTCCTATGGTAAACGGTTCAGAATCCGAAAATTCCTCGTAAAAGAAAACGCATGTTGGATGGCTATCCACCCACATGCCCAGGCTGACATCATCATCAGAATCTAGCTCGTACTGAGATCGACGTATACTTCTTTCTTGTCTTCTTACATACCTATGAGTAAGAAGGTCATCACGATTACAAGGACCCCCTTGCTTCTCAACTGATTCATTGTGTCTTTGCATAATCGTCTCCACAGATACACCAACATATAAAAGAGAGTGTACCCGCAAACGAAGTTCTTCGGACATGAAAGGAGAGAACATAGCAGGAGTTCCAGCTGCCTTTTTGTCTTGTGGGCCATGACAGATTAACCCTTTCTTGTCGACATGCTTGTCATGATTGTATATGATAAGGGCAACAGAAGGTGCAGCACAAAGGCGTTTAACAATGAAGCGACAGGTGCATCCCCTTTTTGTATTAGGGCGTCCAGCAGATTTCTTCTTTGACACAAAAGTTCTACTTGGTCGCACGATTCCACTTTTTCTGTGATCATCTGGGCCAAAAGAACAACAGTACCTAAAGTTTGACACAAATTTAGATCAATAATTTTTTTAATTGCCCAGCACAATCGCCATTTTGGTTAAGAAGTTAATCACATCGGTGAAACTAAAGGACATTAGAACTCACAGTATGTACTCGAGGATACTATCAACCTTCACCTTGTATGTTGCATCATTGCGATGCCCTCTCCTTGCCTCAACGTGAAATGCAGTTGGACAGTCTTTATTGGAAGATTCACCCTTGATAAAATCATTAACTCTAGTAAACGGAATCAGAGCAACTCTGTCTATATTACCCCTCCAACCTTCTACCTTAGACCAAACTAAATCAGAAGCGCTAAACTCCAAGGTTGGAGGGCTCTGCACAGGAAGTGAAAGTATCTCATCCCATCTCGCCATGTGCACAAGTTGCAGTATAACTCAGGTAGCTGTCATACAAAACGGATTAACATCAAGTTGTGAGTGAAACTGGAATCAAAGACCCAGTAGATCACAGCACAGCAGGTTTGTACGAAATAACCGAAGCCTAAACATACTACCCAGCAGGGCCACCACTTCCTACTAATTAATGCTAAAAACATTGTCAGGCATAGATACGGGGAAACCATCAGACCACAGTTACATGCCCCTCTAAAACCATTTAACAATTAACACTAGAAACACAGCCGTGCTTAGATATATGCCTGCACACCTACTAGGGTACTATGGGGCACAAGTATGCCCACAAAATTAGTAAAAATGATCAAGGAGTCTTACCTACTAGTTGTAAGAATTAGCAGAATGGGGAAGGGAGTCTAGCAGGGATGGTCGTCCCTGAACAGTGAAAAAGTTTCGATTTTTTCAAGCTTACCCTCATGGATTACTAATTCCCCACTAAAATTTCTGATCTTTTTTTCCCCCACCCAGAACTTCAAACATCAAATCTTGGTTCCGTCACTTGTTGTAAGTAACAAGTTAATCAAACTATCAAAGTAAGGCCTAAGTTGAGCGAAAAATGCTGCCATTTACGCACTTACTATACAAGGTCAATAAATATGTTATTCTACCTTTATGATTTTCTTAAGAGATTTACAGCGAACAAATCCTCCAAAAACCTCTTATATTGCTATATTACTAGCAACCTACTATGCAAAATTAATTCAACACCAAAATTTCTAAATTAGAGTTTCAAAAATTGGGGATTAGGGTTTATGGTACTCAACAAATAACTCAAATTGCCAACTAGAATCGGCAAAACAAAGCAAACTAAAATCAATCAAAGTTAAATTAATACAGTAACAAAATTATTTAATTAGGGTTTAAGTAATTGGGGATTAGGGTTTAACAAAGAATTAAATAATCAATTATAGTATTACTACATAGAGATAATCAAATAACATTGAAAGTTAAGAATCTAGGGTTTACAAAATAGGGAATTGGGGAAGAAGAACAAAGATGAAAGAGTTACCAAAATTTAGGGTTAAGGAAGGGAGTTCGTAGGTCTTGCGAATTGGAAAATGAAGAAAGTAGAGAGTTAAAAAAAAAAAAAAAAAAAAGTAAAATGATGCTAACGGGATTCGAACACGGAACCCGATTTGAGCACGAAATTGAACTAGAAGAGTTGGGAGTCTCGGCGGGATTGATGAAGGATGTTATTGGGGCGAGGTGGTGCGGGGGCAGGTACGGGCTTTTTGCACCCGTACCGGTACCACCATGGAAAATTATACTCCGCACTTGTATTTCTTATGTGCTTTTCTAGTTATTGGGGTTGTTTGGTAAACGGCGGATTGGAAAATTTTCAGCATATTCAAGGCTTTTAGCATGGTTGATTTACCAATCTACTATTTTGAGTGTTTGGTAAATGGCATATTAACAGAGTAGATTGAAGTTCAATCTACAGTTTTCCAATATGCTGCTCTACCTAGCATATTCACATTAGTAGATTGTGAAATATGAATCCGTCAACAATTTATGCATAAATACAACAATCTATTAACCAAAATCTACTAATTACCAAACACTTCTACTAAATCTGCTAATTGAAATATACTAGTCAAACCTGTTAATTCAATCTGTCATTTATAATCTGCTTGACCAATCTGCTTCTGCTAATATCAATCTGCTAATTACCAAACAGGGCCCATATGCTGCTCCCACCAGCATATTCACTTTAGTAGATTGTAAAAAATGAATCTGTCTATAATTTACACATGTATACAACAATTTATTAACCTAAATCCGCTAATTACCAAACACTTCTACTAAATCTGCTAATTGTAATATACTAATCAAACATGTCAATCAAATATGTCATTTGCAATCTGCTTGACCAATCTGCTTCTGCTAATTATAATCTGTTGATTACCAAACATGGCCCAAGTGTTTGATAATTAGCAGATTAAGATTAACAAATTGTTAGTTTTCTTTGTAAAGCGCAGTAAATCTTCCTAATTTTTGAATATGTATTAACCAATATGCCAGGGTAGTATAACAAATTGAACCCTAATATGTAAATATGTTGTTTCAATATGTTGTTTACCAAACATTCAAATTGATCTATTGATTGGTCAAACATGTTAAAAGTTTTTTTTTCTTTTTTTTAAAATGTAAGAAATTCCATTAAACCCTAAACAAACTATTACAAACCCCTGACCTTAACCCCATGTCTCGACTCAGCGTATCTCTAGACACATACATGAGTGAACTAAACAACCCTAAATCCCTTTGATGTAAAACTATATGAATAAACGAGTTTGAACAGATCGTGAAACTGTTCGTTTGTGGTTGCTGCTAAATTCGTGGGTGTGTATGTTGATCTTAATCGATAAAATTGCAGCGGAATTGTGTTAATTTGACTGTTTAATTCGTGACTATGATGGTAACCGGATAGTATGGTGAATCCTAGTCCTAGCCTCGCAAGGTAGAAAACGCAGAATCACGCAATCAACCTCGCAAGGGTGATCTAAGACTAAGCTTGCAAACTTAATCGAATAATGCTCACAAACGTAAACAATCTTATTTCTGAAAATAAATGTCTGTGTAATTCTGATTACACGGTCCTACTTATACTCCTACTCGATGTCACAATCTGACTCGAGTCCTAATTCCTCAGCTTGCAAACCAAGCTATCTACCTCTTTCCAAAACTAACTAGGAAAGTTATTAAAATACTAATAATTAAAATACAATCAGATTTAGGGTATTCTAATTAAACTAGGATTAGGAAACATCTAGCTTTCCTAACTTTATTTGGAAACAGTAAATTAAACTAATTTATTATGTATCCTACTCGGCCTAGGAACCGTGAGGTGCAGCCCCTACTTGGCCTAGGGAACCGTGATGTGCAGCTCCGTTGCCTTCCCATTTCAGCATTAACACACTATTCGAACCAAGCTCAAACCCCTTTACTAGTTGAGTCACATTTCGACTAATTACGATTTCATTTGCTTGTTCCGAGTATGCTCCTGCATCATTCTCTCCTTCTTTTTGAGAATTTGCCCTCAAATCCTCATTTTCTAAATACGGTGACAGGTCGCCTACATTAAATGTTGTGCTTACTCCACCATATTCACTCGGCAATTCCAGCTTGTATGCATTAGAGCCATAACATTCGAGGATCTTGAATGGACCATCCGCTCGTGGCATCAACTTGTTCTTTCTTTTGGACGGAAATCGTTCCTTCCTTAAATGCAACCACACGAGATCACCTTCTTTGAAAATAGGCTGCTTACGATGTTTATTAGCTTTCTCCTTGTATTTAGCATTTGCCTTCTCAATTTGAGCTCGAACTTGCTCACATACTCGGAGAAATGCTGCTTGCCTCTCTTTGGCTCAAAACTCAACACATCTTTCTTTGGAATAGGCACTAAATCGATGGGCAGGTATCGATTCACGCCATAGACAATCTCGAATGGAGCTCGTCCTGTAGTCATCGATAGTGTACGATTATAAGCGAATTCAGCATGAGCTAATTTGATATCCCAATCCTTCGTGCTTTTACTAACCAATCCTCGCAATAAACTCCCCAGTGTCCGGTTGGTTACCTCGGTCTGACCTTCTGTTTGTGGATGGTGCGATGTACTGAAAAGAAGCTTAGTTTCTTCCAAACGCCATAACGTTTTCCAGAAGTAACTAAGAAACTTTACATCTCTATCTGAAACAATAGTAAGAGGTATTCCATGTAATCGAACGATCTCTCTGTAGTATAAATCAGCCACTTTAGTTGCATCATCAGTCTTATGACACGGAATAAAATGCGCCATCTTTGAGAATCGATCAACCACTACCATAATTGAGTCCTTACCCCTCTGAGTTCTCGGCAAACCAAGGATAAAATCCATGCTTACCTCGTTCCAAGGCTGAACAGGCACGGGTAGAGGTGTATATAAGCCTTTGTTGAACGTGCTCTTGGCCTTTTGACACACCACGCATTTCACCACAATTTCTTGCACGTCCTTGTTCATTCTCGGCCAATAGAAGTGCTCACTTAGGATATCATTTGTTTTATTCACTCCAAAGTGTCCAGCAATAGCCCCTCCATGACCAATAACTCCCTAATGGTCTAATCGACCCATTTGGAATGCACAACCGATTACCCTTGAAAAGATAATCATCTTGAACAGAATACAAACCTGTTGGGTCGATAATTTCTTTTGAGAATTCTGGATCAGATTTGTACAGTTCTTTGATATGTTCGAAACCAAGAATTCTTGCATCTAATTCAATTAATAATGAATGTCTACGTGATAAGGCATCAGCTACGATAGTAGAACTTTCCGTCTTATATTTTGAAGAAAACGTGAATGATTGTAAAAATTCGACCCATTTAACATGTCTTGGACTTAACTTTTGCTGCCCATGAATGTGTTTAAGAGCCTCGTGATCAGAATGTAATATAAACGGCTTCGGACGTAGATAATTAATGACTCCAATGGTCCAATGCTCTCACGATTGCATAGAACTCTTTGTCGTAGGTTAAATAGTTCAGCCTTGCACAGTTTAATTTCTCGCTGAAGTATGCAATAGGTCTCTTCTCTTAGACTAACACGGCACCAATTCCAACACCACTCGCATCACACTCGACTTCAAACAACTTACTAAAATCGGGTACTGCTAAAACAGGTCCAGAACACAGCTTGTGCTTCACGTCTTTAAATGCCTTTTAGGCGCTGATAGTCCACACGAACTCTCCCTTCTTGGTTAGCTCTGTAATTGGAGCCATAATCGAGCTAAAACCCTGGATGAATCGTCTATAGAATGATGCTAAACCATGAAAGCTTCGCACCTCTGTAGTTGATTTAGGAACCGGACAGGCCTGAATAGCATCGACCTTGGATGGGTCCATACTTACTCCGTCTTTACCTACAATATAACCAAGAAAAATAACACTTGATACCATAAAAGTACGTTTTTCGAGTTTACCATAGAGCTTCTGATTTCGCAAGACTTCAAACACAGCTCGTAAATGTTGCTTGTGTTCCTCCTCATCCTTACTATAGATTAGAATGTCGTCAAGATAGACCACCACAAATTTGTTAAGGAAAGGCCTTAATACTTCATTCATCAGCCTCATAAACGAACTAGGAATGTTGCAAAGGCCAAATGGCATCACGAGCCATTCATATAACCACTGCTTCGTTTTAAATGCGGTCTTCCACTCATCCCCTTCTCGAATCCTCATTTGATGATAACCACTCCTCAAATCCAGCTTAGAAAAGACACTCGAACCAGAAAGTTCGTCAAGCATATCATCAAGTCTCGGCATAGGAAAGCGATATTTGATTGTAATGTTGTTTACCGCCCTACTGTCAATGCACATTCGCCAAGTCCCTTCCTTCTTTGGTACTAATTGATGTGAATTTAGCGGAAGCGGGAATCTCATGATTTTGACTTGTCATTGTAATTTTTGTATTTTTTTAGAGAATTGAAAATAATGGGAAAAGAAAGGATATTTGTCGTGGTTAGACCTATAACCACGCCAATATTTGAATTGTTTGATGCTCGTCAAACAACTCGACTTAAACTTGGGATCACGTCCCTTATTTAAGCAAGGTGCGAAATCGCGTTTCGACCTCTTGAGCCAAAGTACTTGTGTGACAACACAAATAACCAAGACAGGAATTTTGAGAATTAACTCGATTTTTATAAAACAACATATGAAAAATAAAACTCACAAACTAGGCCTTATATAGCCTCCTACACGGTCCACCAAGAGGGCCTTAAAGCCTTCTTTGAACCATAATTCCAAGGCTAATTTATTCTATCTAGTTTTCTACAAATTATTTTTAATGCTTATGGAAAAATTAAACTACAACAAAAAACTAGAAGAGAATACAATTAACTAGGAGAGGATTAAATGGTGCATTGATCTTTTCTTTTCTCCTTTTTCCCAAGCTTGACCGTGTGCTCCAAGCTTCCCCTCCGTTTTTTTTTATTTTTTTTTTTGTATTTCGTGATACGGTATTTTTTCGTAGAATTTTTATTTGAAGCTTCGCACCGTATTCACATCACTAATAACGCAGGTACCGCACACGGACTTAAACTCTCTTGTACATACCACCTATCCATCAACTGTAACACCCCCATTTATTTAAGGGCCTGAACTAGGACTCCTCAGATAAATGACGGTGTTACCATCTCGGTTTCCCGAGGTAGTGAATAACAAATTAAACTCCAAGGCAATTTATATAATATTTTAACTTAATTATTACAAAATTCTCCTTTTAAATTAAATTACAAAAACTGACGTAAATAAAAGTGAAGTCTTCTAGATGATGATCTAGCTACTAGGTCGTCTGATCCAGTGTCTCACGCCCATCAAGCTCCCGTCCTATCTCTTAAACCTGTCAAGTCTGCTCCCCATAAAACGGTTCATCACAGGTGTTCACGAATACACAGGGTCAACCACGAGGTTGAGTAGGGAAAACAATAAAACAGTAAATATGATATGCATGATACTCCGACACCTCCATCTCCATCTCAACTCATCACACACATCTCATACCCCGAACGCCCACCATACCGATCCCCTTAGACTATATATCGACCGAAGCCGATCTGCCCACTCAACGGTGAGGACACCAGGGCAAGTCTGCCGCAGAACCCGCCCGGCCTTATCACAACATCACATCGTATCTCCACATCGTCACCACCACATCCTCCTCCAACTCCAATGCATATGACATGCTCAACAGTAATTAATGCAATGCAATATGTATATAACTCACTGAACTGATAAATCATAAGGTCATGCCAGTTACCCGATGTTGTGATATCACACTCAATACGGTCAAATCAGTCAATCACATTTCCGAATATACATGGTAACGTAAATCAACAACCAGGAATCAAGTCAACACAATTCAACAACGACGATAATAGGACAAGTGTATTTCCCTACCTCAAGTGCCAGCAAATCCAATTAAGCAGTTAAGCAGTCCAGAAAACAAAGCAATGCATTTGATTATCGATCCTTCACGAATCCGTCACCTAGAACAATTATAATATTTATAATTACTAACTACTAAATATAGAAATCTCCCCAAAATAGAAACTTTCCCGATATAGTAACTTCCACTTTAACTAGTCCCGACTCAAAATCCATCTCTAATTATTTTAATCAACTCGGGAATTAAATTAAATAACTAATGTGATAATAAAAAGATTAAACGAATCATTCGATTAAGAAAAACCCGAATCAAATATTGAACAACTCACAACCCGACTTAAACTCGTCTTTAATTATTAAAATAACTCGGGATTAGATTAATTAATTAAGAATACGACCCATTACGAAATATAGCGATTAAATTATGAAAACCCGTCTTTAAATAACTCGGAAGTTAATTTGACTACTAAACACGATAATTAAAATAATAAAGAAACGAATACAACCCGACTAAACACACGCCCTTCACTCTCACCCAAACTCACCACACATCGCCTGAACCACCGCGTCCACCACCAGTAGTGCTACCCACTTCAACCCCACCACCGCAACCAACCCCACCACTGTCGATCGTCACCGTGAGTCGAACCAGGGCTGCCAACCCGCGCTTCACCACCGAACATCACCAACCGCCCTATTTCCTCTCCCGACCACCACCGCATGACCAACGGCCTTACCCCCGCCAACCACCACGACCTTGCTCTCCGTCATCCCACGAACCCGGACACCATAGCACCACCGTCTCGACCTCCCCTAGTCCACGGTGGTGCCACCCAAACCCACTGTCTAATCTCCCCTGAAAACCCGTGTAATAACCCGTTTCTACCACCCTGTCGATGCCGCCAATTACAGCCACTATCAACACCAACAACCGCCCTAAACACCACCACTACACTCGCCCCTTATCACCCTACCCATATACCCCGACAACCACCACCAGGAACACCTCTAACAGACACGCACAACACCCCTAAAACCCGACATTAAATAATGAAAACAGAGAAAAGCTTGAACCCTTACCATTCCTGCCGCCACAGCCGCCACTAGGGCCACCCACGGTTGTCGACCATCTCCCCTAACTCTTCCTTGCAGCACTGTCATCACCCACGGCCTCTCTCTCTCTCTCTCTATGCGTGAAAGTTGGAGTTTTGGTGTTGTTTAAGGAGGTAGGCGGCTGAGGGAGTGTGAGATGAGGGAGGCGGTTTGGGTAGGGTTATTAGGGTTAGGGTACACTATTAGGGTTAGTTAGGTTTAGTTGGGCTTAGGGTTTAATTGGGCTGAACAGTTAATGGCCCAACTCAAAAGGTTAGCTCACATTTCGAATCCTATATAAACCCGTCTCAATAAACTTGTATCGATACAACGCGAGTTAAATAAAATAACTTAACATAATTATCGACCCAACAATCTACCCGACTTAAATAGGGATATAAAATTTATAATAAATAATATTTAATAATAATATCCATTTAATTAATTATATAAAATACGGGGTATTACAGTCTTCCCCCCTTAAAATGAACTTCGTCCCGAAGTTCGCTCCCGTACCCAAACCTCTGAAAGGTATTGTATATCGTACTTACGGACGTCACACATTTCTAACTCGGTTAACACGCACTTTTGACACAACAATTAACATAACAAATACGGAATGTTACATTCTGCCCTCCTAAAAAATAAACTTCGTCCCGAAGTTTAACTCATCTTTACTTAACCCAACTAACTACGACTAATAATTACCTGGGAACACAGATATATAACAACTATATAATCATCTGAGAACACCGTCATCTTCATCTAAATTCCGATCTCAAACTCAAGTAACTCAATAACCATGGTCGCACTGGACCGTAAACATAACTCCCGTAATTATCACTCGGCTCATAGGCCAACTCATAACTCATTGCCAGTAGTTTAATCACACTCTCCTTTTTCACATCAATCAACTAACCGAAGTAGGAACAAAACATATAGAACTCATTTGCATAGGTACTCCACAACTAAACGTCAAATTGGTCAACCATAACCTACAAACAAGTGCAAATTAAGCATCAAGATTTTACAATCCTACCCAACTAAGAACATGGTTACGTCCTCGTAACCACCATTATACCTATGCAACAAAATCATTATCAACCACATGTGACAGGAAAGAATACATGGTAAGAGATTGCGCATCAACATTAAGGTCGAAACAAGGTTTTATTAAGGAATTAACTGGTTGTCAACAAGTAACATTTATTACTAGCTCATGCGTAACTTAAAAACACAACATCAAACTAAAAGAACAACAAGAAAGGAATCATGGTTTACACGGTTTCACAACTAAACAAATTTGATGATCAATTATAGACTATGAACGCGCGAGAGCAACATCAACAAACAATTTAAGAACTTCTCACATTTGTAAACATATCACAGAAATAGATCTACCACTACTATCTATCACAATCACGGGATCTTATTGACATGTCCATACAACCATTTACTCACTCACTGGTTTAGGTCACGAATTAGGTCGATGAATTTAAGTAATCAACAACATACTCATCATTCATATCTTAAATTATAAAAATTGTTTGCACGATATCAATTCTGAAAACATGTTTCCCAATAAAAGTGACTACATATGATCTATAACAACGACAACATTACTTCCATATCACACCTATGTTTCACATTTTAGCAACCATATCATTCAATTGTGTCCAGCAACTTAGTATAATTCATTTTCCGCAAAACAAGAGATATTGTATAAATAGTTTAAACATATACATTTGCCATCATATACTGTGTAGAACACTAGCGATGATAAAAGATTAGCAACTTGAACAACTTCTCTGATTTGCATGATTGAATAATTAGGCAACTCGTAGGCTCAATTAAATGTAACTATAATGACTATTATTTAAACCAATGCATATCCTGTGAATCATCAAAAGAGTTATCCCATTATAATTGCCAACATAGTTATCATGACAATTTTTTTTTTTTTTTTTTTTTTTTTTTTTTTTTAGTAACGACTCGAGAATATAGATATGCCAATTGTCATGTTATATCAAACAGTTTCCTTTATATCACACCCATACAATTGCAAGAATCACTTTAGCATTTTATGACAATATAATAACGAACATATTCAATAAGGAATTACAACATTGTTTATTATCATGTTATAGTTTTAGGTCCAACTGAAATAATTTTATGTGATGAAGGTAATAAATATAACTATTGGCACACAACTCATATGAAAGACATTAGAACTTAGATGCATCCTACATGTGTGAACACTTAGACATACTCATTACTATCATACATATGTAAACATTTAGACATAATTATTATAATTATTCATGTGAGTATATTAGAACAATCAAATTAACTTTTGACGCCATCAACTTGACCAAGATATACCACATAGTTTTATATTTATATATATCCGACCACCATGCAAATATGATGAACATACTAGAGATATTACAACATGCCAAACATACATAAAATATGCAACAACTGGACTCGTTTAAAATATTTCACCCTTGATTAAGAATCAATTTAAGCTATCCAATTTTACTCACGCTATCATGCCAACAATGTTATCAACTAAGTTTTAATTTTATCACTTGTTAAGATACATAACTACTGAACATGCGTGCTACTATCGTCATATAAAGCATTATAAATTCACATTACTAAGGCTCATGAATTAATCAAACAACTGTATGAAACTCAACCTAGAACACACATTTACAAGTCATGTTTCACGTTGTAACTTTCAAGGATCGCGAATAAATAACCGTTCGATTAAAACTTGATTCATATTATTTTTATAAAACACGGAGAGATAAAAACACAGGGGAAAAAGAATTAGGTCTAAAGCACAAAAATTTCATTTTTAAAGAATTTTACAACTCAGTGGGTCCAAAGAGACATGTGACAGCAATTGGTCCAAAACTTGGGTCAGTTTGCAAAACTTACCGTTTAATATAGAGACATCAAGAATTTTCGTGGCTTAACAATTTGAAAACATATGCGAATTTTATGATTGATGGAGTTGGAATTATGCGAAAATGGTTAATACAATTTAAATGAGGATTTTTACAAAATCGTTGGTCAAACATCACTGCACAGAAACTTCCTGACCACAGCCCACTAAAATAATTATTACTCCTAATTCGTTTATCCTATAAGCATGAAACCAACGCCAAATGAACACTAACTCACGAGGCTATCTCCCATAAAATTTTCATCCATAGGCAATAAACAGAAAAGAAATGGCAGTAAGGTCAATTAAAGAGTACAATCAAACAAAGCAAGTTTCAGCACTAAGTCGTTCATTTTCTATGTTCCAAACTCTTACAACCATATTATCGATACTAACCCATCCTAACTTAAATCTCACACTGTACTTTCGTAAACATCTATCCCGTAGAATCCCTTCGCATATCGATCTACTCCGTACATCTAAATCACGATTGCTATGACTATAAACATGTAATTCAAAAGTGTTTCTAATCACTGTCAAAAGACTATACTAGCATGGCTTTGGGATCACATAACCGCATATTACTAGACATAATACTACTATCAGCACATCATTCAACATCCACCTAGGTAACTATCATCGACTCGCAATTATTTTCATGCTCACGACTACTACAACACTTCATTGATTATTAACCTGAACTCGAAATTTTATTTCTCATTTCCACAACATTATATGATCACGTCATCATTCATACAAAATACTTACCGTAGCGTTGTCTGCCGAAATGGTTAGAATATATGGGTCTCAAGGTATACATCAACTCTTTTATGCAATAATCAATGTATCAATCAGTTAACACTTAGGCAACGATATATGAATTTTATGTTCAACCTCAAGCAACTTTTCTACCCTTTCTCTCATATACACTCAGGGTTTCCGGGTCAAACTGAGAGGGCCGCTGGTTCGGTGTGAGGGCCGCTCTGATACCACTTTGTAACACCCCCATTTATTTAAGGGCCTGAACTAGGACTCCTCAGATAAATGACGGTGTTACCATCTCGGTTTCCCGAGGTAGTGAATAACAAATTAAACTCCAAGGCAATTTATATAATATTTTAACTTAATTATTACAAAATTCTCCTTTTAAATTAAATTACAAAAACTGACGTAAATAAAAGTGAAGTCTTCTAGATGATGATCTAGCTACTAGGTCGTCTGATCCAGTGTCTCACGCCCATCAAGCTCCCGTCCTATCTCTTAAACCTGTCAAGTCTGCTCCCCATAAAACGGTTCATCACAGGTGTTCACGAATACACAGGGTCAACCACGAGGTTGAGTAGGGAAAACAATAAAACAGTAAATATGATATGCATGATACTCCGACACCTCCATCTCCATCTCAACTCATCACACACATCTCATACCCCGGAACGCCCAGCCATACCGATCCCCGGTAGACTATATATCGACCGAAGCCGATCTGTCACCAATAACGGTGAGGACACCAGGCAAGTCTGCGAGAACCCGCCTGGGCCTTATCACAACATCACATCGTATCTCCACATCGTCACCACCACATCCTCCTCCAACTCCAATGCATATGACATGCTCAACAAGATAATTAATGCAATGCAATATGTATATAACTCACCGAATGATAAATCATAAGGTCATGCCGATTACCCGATGTTGTGATATCACACTCAATACGGTCAAATCGATCAATCACATTTCCGAATATACATGGTAACGTAAATCAACAACCAGGAATCAAGTCAACACAATTCAACAACGACGATAATAGGACAAGTGTATTTCCCTACCTCAAGTGCCAAAAATCCAATTAAGCGATTAAGCGATCCGAAAACAAAGCAATGCATTTGATTATCGATCCTTCACGAATCCGTCACCTAGAACAATTATAATATTTATAATTACTAACTACTAAATATAGAAATCTCCCCAAAATAGAAACTTTCCCGATATAGTAACTTCCACTTTAACTAGTCCCGACTCAAAATCCATCTCTAATTATTTTAATCAACTCGGGAATTAAATTAAATAACTAATGTGATAATAAAAAGATTAAACGAATCATTCGATTAAGAAAAACCCGAATCAAATATTGAACAACTCACAACCCGACTTAAACTCGTCTTTAATTATTAAAATAACTCGGGATTAGATTAATTAATTAAGAATACGACCCATTACGAAATATAGCGATTAAATTATGAAAACCCGTCTTTAAATAACTCGGAAGTTAATTTGACTACTAAACACGATAATTAAAATAATAAAGAAACGAATACAACCCGACTAAACACACGCCCTTCACTCTCACCCAAACTCACCACACATCGCCTGAACCACCGCGTCCACCACCAGCCGTGCTACCCACTTCAACCCCACCACCTAAGAACCAACCCCACCACTGTCGATCGCCGCCGTGAGTCGAACCAGTGGCTCGCTAACTCGCCGCTTCACCACCGAACATCACCAACCGCCCTATTTCCTCTCCCCACCACCACCGCGACCAACACCTTACCCCCGCCAACCACCACGACCTTGCTCTCCGTCATCCCACGAACCCAGACACCATAGCACCACCGTCTCGACCTCCCCCTAGTCCACGGTGGTGCCACCCAAAACCCACTGTCTAATCTCCCCCCGAAAACCCGTGTAATAACCCGTTTCTACCACCACCGTCGATGCCGCCAATTACAGCCACTATCAACACCAACAACCGCCCTAAACACCACCACTACACTCGCCCCTTATCACCCTACCCATATACCCCGACAACCACCACCAGAACACCTCTAAACGTACACGCACAACACCCCTAAAACCCGACATTAAATAATGAAAACAGAGAAAAGCTTGAACCCTTACCATTCCTGCCGCCACAGCCGCCACTAGGGCCACCCACGGTTGTCGACCATCTCCCCTAACTCTTCCTTGCAGCACTGTCATCACCCACGGCCTCTCTCTCTCTCTCTCTCTATGCGTGAAAGTTGGAGTTTTGGTGTTGTTTAAGGAGGTAGGCGGCTGAGGGAGTGTGAGATGAGGGAGGCGGTTTGGGTAGGGTTATTAGGGTTAGGGTACACTATTAGGGTTAGTTAGGTTTAGTTGGGCTTAGGGTTTAATTGGGCTGAACAGTTAATGGCCCAACTCAAAAGGTTAGCTCACATTTCGAATCCTATATAAACCCGTCTCAATAAACTTGTATCGATACAACGCGAGTTAAATAAAATAACTTAACATAATTATCGACCCAACAATCTACCCGACTTAAATAGGGATATAAAATTTATAATAAATAATATTTAATAATAATATCCATTTAATTAATTATATAAAATACGGGGTATTACATCAACTCTTAGACTTCTCTCTATAACTCCTTTGCTTCCTCTGGATTACAATGATAGGCCGGCTTATTAGGTAATTCCGCCCCTGGAATCAGATCTATTTGGTGTTCAATACCACGTAAAGGAGGCAACCCATTTGATAATTCGTCCGGAAACACATCCCGAAACTCTTCTAACACCCCCTGTACTCCACGGTTATCACTCACACCAACGGACCCCAATTCACGAACCATCAGCACATAGTTTCGTTCTCCACGAGTTAAAGCCTTCTCAAACTCCCGAGCCTCCATAAACATACTCCCCTTCTTTATTCTTGACTCTCTAATCTTATGAGGTGACATAGGTTTCAGATTATATGTTACATTACCCTTCATCACGCTATACACATTGGATCTCCCGTCATGTTCAACCCTTCTATCGAATTGCCAAGGTCTACCCAATAGAATGTGGCATGCATTCATAGGAATTACGTCGCACTAAACCTCATCAGTGTAGGGTCCTAAACTTAACGAAATTAAGGCCTGCTTCTTTACTTGTATCTCATTCTCCCCATTCAGCCAATGTAATTTATATGGTTTAACTCGGTCTCTAGTTTGCAATTTCAGTTCATCAACAAGGTCCCTTGATACTACATTAGTACATGACCCACTATCAATAATAAGATTGCAAATTTTACGGTTTACCTTGCACCGAGTGTGGAAGATCTGTTCTCGTTGCTCAGTTTCAATTGAACCCGTCTCCATATGCAAATTACGCAGCACCAAACATTCCTCTTCACTTAACGGATCCAAATCATAGACTGTTCCTTCACCATCAGCTCCAACGTTCTCTTGAACCGTCTCCTCCTCTGGCGTGACAAACACAGGGATCATATCATAAAATTCTTGAGCTGTTAGGGCTCGCTTCTGAGGGCACTCGTTTGCTATATGACCATAGCCTTGACACTTGAAACAACGCCTCAAAGAATTCCCTTTTGGCTCGACAACACCCTTTCCTTTGTCTTTAGGTTCTTCTTTCGGGATTTCTTTAGGCTTGCTAGGAGCTGGCCTGGAATAAGAACTTGTTCCCGAACTCGTCCCCTTGGAGTAAGCATAAGGTTTTCGTGCCTTATCATGTTTTTCAAATTTTAATGCCAATCTGGAAACATCGCTAAACCCGTCATAATTCTGGATTTTTACCTTCGTTGCAAGTGCGGGTGTTAGGCCTTTGATAAATCTCGCCACCCTTAGCTCTCCCTTCTCCTCTAGATCACACACAATTGACATCTTCTCGAATTCTTTGATGTATTCAGTCACCGACATACTTTCTTGCGTTAAAGATTGAAGCTTTAGATAGTTTTCTTGCTCGTAGTCTCTAGGCAGGAATCGTCTCATCAGGTGCTTATTTAATTTAATCCAAGATTCGATCTTATCTTTGCCTTCCTTTTTCCTCTGTTTTTTCAGATTCCCGTACCATAAAGATGCATACTTCGTAATGGAATAAAACTCTAAGGACACGAAAATGGACAGAAAAACAAGCTTAAAACCGTGACTCAAATGCTAAGGATCGAGTGAATTGGATATGAAATAAACCAAGCACAAAGCCAAGGTTTAAGACTAAGAGCTTGTTCAAGCACCTAGCAAAGAACTCACTCAACCCCTAGCACTAAGCATAGGAGGGTCTTCTAGCACAAAGCAAAGAATTTAAGAGGAAAAACTAGGTTTTCACTTGTATTAATGTTCATTCAATTCTGAAGTTCTTGTTGGGAAATGTGTCCTCAACAATAGTGCGATCACATGATTTAAATATCATTATTAAATCTCATTTTAAGAATACATGTGGGATGTAATATTTTACAAGTCAACTGGTCCACACATATCGGTAATGATTGGCTGACTAGAGTTTGACATTACTGTCGTGCGACGGTGGTGATCAGTTGATCCCCTTAGGTCATACCTATAGGGAAATACTCTTAATTGATTATTTAATTAATCGTATACCGATATGAGTTAATTAAATTGCTTAAAATTGACGGATGATTTTGTGAGTATAATTTACGTATCTTATTGTAAATATGATTAAATAAGACACGGTCTAAGTAATCGAATTATTTTATTACTTAGATGAAATTATTGTTTAAAGAAACAATTGAAACAGAATGAATAAATTATTATAAATACACAATGTTGTAGTTTATAATTTGGAAACATGTTTGGTACAAGTAATTACGAATTACTAGTCGATTTTGTAAATGACATATTTTATGAGTATGTTGATTTTTAATATGTTAAAAATACATTACAAATTCACATGTCAAGTAACATATCACATATGTCACAATTGACAAATGACAAAATAAAATGGACCTTCCATTTTATCTTGTATAAACCGAAAATTAGGAGTATTAGTGGGATAATTATGTTGATTATTTTAAATAAGAGAAAACATAATTATTAAAGCCTAATCTCTAGCCATGTAAGCCTACTAGCCTTTGAGAAGAGCAAAAACTAAAGGCATTGGGCATGCTACCCAAGGCCTATGTTTTTCGGCCACCCTAAGGAAAGAAAAGGGTTTTTTCTTTTTCTAATTCATTCATTCACATAATGCAATAATTTTCTAGAGTAAGAAAATCAATATGCTCTCTATAATCTTATGAGATTTCTAGAGAAATAAATCACAAAATTCCTCTTCTCTCAACCAAAATATGTGAGAGTACAAAAACATTTTGTGTCATATTTTAAGTAAGACTAATTTTAATACTAGATCATATTATTTTAGTCTTTAAGATGTATTCCTTGGGTATATGCTTTTGGGAGGGATTCTACACTTGAATCCTTGTTCTTCCATTTGGAAAGCTCAAGAACAAAAGAAAAGGAGATTTCTTTTGTGCCCATTAGAACCGAAATCACAATGTAAGAACATGATTTCTTCTCTAATTGTTTTAATGTTTGCATGCATAAAATCCGTAATTAATTTTATGACAAATTATTTCGACATATAAGAGTATGTTAGCATGTATATGGATCTACATTTCCTTCAATCGGTATCATGAGCCACGGTTGTTTGCATGCAAATTGGTTAAAAGTTTTTCCGAGTTATAAGAATAACAAATAAAACTTGTAAAATTTGTGTTATTGTGATATATCACGAAATTATTACATGCATGTTAATATTTCTGGTCCTAAAATGTTTTAGGATTTTTTGGTTATTTTTCGGATTTTTATTGTTCATAATTTACAATAATGGCATTTAAATGTGATTTTATGAGTAAAAATGTCATTTTTGGTCTAAAATTTTCTATACTTCGAATTTTCCAGTAATTTTTGGATATGTTGTCACATATATTATTTTGAGATAACCTGTAAATTTTCATAATTTTTGGACTTGTTATGCTCGAAAAATGGATTTTTCATTTTTAATTCGGATTTAAAGTGAAAAATAGGTTAATATGAGTTAAATTTCGAATCTGGTCATAGAAATTTTATATGTTGTCACATGCAATTTTACAAGATGTGTGTAAAATAATTGGCCATAAAGAAGTCCTTATGCATGATTTATGGATTTTTGAAGAAAAATAGCATAAATAGTGACATTATTAGTTAAAAATTAATAAAACATAATCTATGACTTAGGAAAAACGTCTAATGTTGCTTTTTATTATCATTTTCAGATCTAAAATTGAAAAGTTGATGAGAATAATTTTTCACTTGTTTTTATGATTATTTTAGTTAAAATCGATAAACCGCAACATTGTTTTTCCGGAAAATTTCGAAATTTTTAACCTAAGATTTTGAACATTATGAGTGTCATGGTATTTTTCCAGAATGTTCATGAATTTAAATTTCAAATTTTGAATTTATTTGAAAGTTTGTGATTTATTTGAAGTTTAATAGCTTATTTTGTATTTTTTGGATTATTTATGAACAATTTTAGTAATTTGAGTTAATTATGGTCAATTTATTAGTGAAGACTAAATTTTGAGTCCTAAGTGGTTAGGGTAATTAACTAGTGCATAAATATGAATTTATGTAATTTTGTGATTAAAAATGTTGAAATCACGCAAATCCGTAAAAACCAAGTAATATACGATATTGGCAAATTAAAGGCGATTTGGCATAAAATGAAGCATGTTCATACATATTATAATGCTGCATTTTTAATTTATGTTTGTCATAATTTTTAATTTATGTAATTTTTGAATTATGTAATTTTACTTAGTATGGCCTTAGATTTTAATTGGTATTTCCCGAAATGTATGAGAATATCGATTCGGTTGTAATTTTTTATTGTGATCTCGTATCACCGTTTTGTAATTTAATAGATTTATTTTATTTTAGTTACAAATGTATAATAGGAATTATGTAATTTATTATGTAATTTTATTCATTCCGGAGTTCCCAAAGATGGATCTCTTCAAGAATGGCGATACATAAAGACGGTGTTACCTCGAGATGCGTGCCACAACCGAAGTTCAAGGGACCAATGGAGTTGGTTTCCGAATATGTAATAGTTAAAGAGTTTTTCTATTTTAGGAAAGACCATACTAGGATTTATTTATTCTTTTATGCTTGCATTTTATTTTATGTCACATGCATCGCTAAATCGCCATAACTAAACATGCATTGTCTTATCGAGTTCATCGACCGTGTCAATTAAAATTATCGTAGTTCACCGCTTTAGTTCACTTAAAACGTGATAGATAATAAATTGACATGACCTCTCGCTAAAACAATTAATTGAGACATAGCCTTACCAAATAGTAGAAACCATGAAAACCTATTTCGCGAGGGAGTGCACTCGGCCATCCCGGGGTACAAACCTTGTTACGTAGGGGAAGTGGGTGATGAATGTTTATCCACCGAATTCGTGTTGATGAGGGTTGTATCGGCCATCCCGTGCCCAAATTAATATGAGTTTGGATCATGGACACATTTATTCGAAATTTGGATTGAACTCAACAAAAGTTTTTCGATAAGGGATGAATCGGCTATCCCGTGCCCTTGTCGGATGTGTTTTGGGCTATAGATAATTATTAGAGTAATTTTATCGACCAAGAGTTCTAAAAGTAGAATCGATTAAAGAGTTAATCCACCGAGTTATATTGATAAGGGATGTATCGGCTATCCCGTGCCCAAGTTGATATGAATTTGGATCTTGGAATCATTTATCTAGTTGGGTAGAGGTCACTAGAAAAATGCATAAAACTTGTTATCTACAAGTATTAATATAACGATAAATGTTTTGTTTTCACTATTCCGTTATTATATTGTTCTATTTCTTTACCACAATTCATATACGATATCATTTCAATTTTGATACAAATCTCCATTAAAACATCGTAACTAAAGACAAATATGAATTTGTTTCTAAAACCTCAAATGAACCATTGCTAAGGATCTCTTGTAAAGAGTATAGATTAAAGTTATTCATTATCAAACAGGTTTTTGATTCTTGACTAACACATCTACTTGCAATGGATTGTTATTCATATACTTAATTGAATTAAGTATCTTGAAGCGATAAATTGTTTTGGTAATTAGATTTGTTGAAAATCGTAATTGACCAAAATAACGCAACCACTTCAATGAAAGTTTTAAGACTAAAACGAACAAATGAAGAGTAATCTTCATGAATTCAATTTTGCTTCTCAAAGCAAAGACTCATTGAAATGAGTGGGAGCATTCTCTTAAACCGTTAAGATGAGGACGAGGTTCAAGAAAGTAAAGATTATAATGTAATTGATACAAGGTAATGTTAAAGGTAAAGTTGTTGAGAATAACGATACTAAACCTGTCAATCCCGACCGATAAAGTTTCCATTGTCTTAAAATGTTGGACACGAGAAAGGAAACTACCCCAAATTATTGAAGAATCAACAAGTTAGTTGTGGGACATCTAATGGGACATTCTTCTTTAAAAATGTTTATTTGATTAAACATAAATTTTGCTAGTACTACTTCGTCAATATTAGAAACCAATGGAGGTTTTCATCATTATGTTAGATACATAGGATGATTAGAATATGACGACTAGCAACAATGAAGTTGAGAGAAAGAGTCATTGTGTACTAAATCTAGTTTTTGGGTTTGGAGTTATACTTAATTGTGACTATTAAGTACATAAACTCTAAATGAGAATATAAACTTGTTAAGATACAAAAAGAGGTTTCACTTTTGTGATCCTATACACCACGAATTGATGTATGGCTAGCCCATTATCAAGGTGATTATATTCTAAACCAAAACTAGAATGATATATCATGTAGATGATGTAAGACTCAAATTGGTAACCCAAGATTAAACCTTAAATTTTTGGAATGATGAACGCAAAGAGTTATCGAGTACTCTTGAAACCATTAGATTGTTAATGGTATATGCGTATCTTGTATTCAAAGCAAGATGTCTCATGCCTTTTGGATGAAAAGGAGATCGAGGTTGTAAATCATTGATCCAAAATAGGTTGATCATTTTCTTTTACCAACGATTTAAGTTGACGCTAATATGTTCACTTAATAAGGTAAATAGAAAAATCTTTGAAGAAGTTTAAAGAGTTCAAGGAATCACGATTAAGTCGTGAGGGGATTATCAAAGTGAAGACTTTGATATAAGCCAAAAGTAATGTGATATAGTATCACAAGTTAATCTCTCTTAGCACGCATTATGGAATAATGTATGGTTGCATAAGAAATCAAACACTATTCGATATGGTTTGAACTTCAATCAAGTTACTTTGAGTTACTTGATCCTTTTGGGGATATTATCATTTTGTCTAAATTATTTTTCCACTAAATCGAATCATATGAGATATGAAATGGTAATGTACCATATTTGTAAGTTTTCACAAGAAACAAATGCTCATTTTTCCTTGCAATTATCACGAGTACGACGGGTTTGCGGCTCGTGAAGCTGTCTTTCTAAAATACAAGTTTATTTCTAGAAGACAGAGTGGGAGAAATTATTCAAGAGCCACAAAGAAAGCCACAAAGAATGTTATGTCGCAAGAAACTGGTCTTTCTTGACTACATGAGACGTTTTGTGTAAGAAGTTGTTTCTTTTAAACCTAGGAGGTTAAATTCGTCACTTGTTAAAAATGATGAATTCATGCTACTTTTAAGAAAGTAAAGAGCTTATAACTTACAAAAGAAATTGTTTGATTCAAGTTAATTACTTCTAGAAAGTAATGAACAAATGACTTACATGAGAGTGTTTAAGTCACAACTCAATATAAGGCTTAGAGCCATGAAAATCCGAAATAAAAAGGCTTGATTAGTTGCAAAGGGTTTTGCACTAATAAAGAGAGATTTCAAGGATGATTGGTTGCAAAGGGTTTTTACACCAATTGAAATGCTTAAGTCTATTTGGATCTTCTTAGGGATTGTGTTTCATTATTATGAAATACATAGCGAGTGAATCTAAAACCCACTTCTTCAATTAGAAGGAATGTATTCAATACATGTCATGTGTTTTATAGATTCTTGCAATCCTAAGATAATGAGCAACTTAAGAGATGGTCTTAAGTATGACATCAATGAGTTGGAATCAACATTTTGATCATGTGATAAAACATTTCTCGATAAGTCGAGAAGTTGTGTTTATACATGAAGTTTAGTGGGAGTTACGGAAATTTTAATTAGTCCGATATGTGGATGACATATTGATCATCAAGAATGATTTAAGACTTTTGGAGTATTATAATACATCTTTAATATCCATATTTATGAAGATAAATCCACATGATATTAGCGTCAGTAAGAAGTCTTATGTTGATAAGATTCATGACTAGTTCAATTAAATTGAACATATTTGATTGATTCCTTTTGCTTCCGCTGCCGGATCAATTAAATGAATAATGATGTATAACACTTCATATACTTTGAGTATGATGAATTGTTTTCAAAATCGAATTTTAGTAATCTTTGCCAAGTACGCCATAAAGATTACCCTTATGTGCATGCAGAAGCATTAAGGAAGTAAAGCAAAGTGTTTATGATGCAATTTTGTGTAAGTGTGTTACACAAGTGACAATTGACAATTGACGTTGCGCATGGTTTCCGACAAAACCATAATCAAAACACATTAGGATGGTTAAGATACCATTGTGGCTATGATAATTAAGAAGTAGATTTTCTAGAATCTTTCTAGGCAATAAAGAACAATGAGAGATATTTATAACGGAAATTGAGTACACTTGCAATCATGAGATGTGCAAGAGGATGAGTCCCGCACACTGTGAAAACAGTGGGAGCTATTCTTAGGCTAAGAGGGCCTATGTCTTGATTGTATCTCGACACGTACTCAGAAAGTTTTGTGATGCAAATGTATACATTACAAAGGAAAACGAATATGTAGTAAGGTTGAGTAAGGTACAAGAAGTTGATAAAACCTACTAACCAAATCCTTCTCATAGGCTAAACATGATGAGTCATGTCATTTCAATTGAATTGAAATGAACAACTACATACAAGATCAAATTAGATTATAGAACATGAAATAGTAATCAAGCATTGACTATTCATATGTGATAATCGCATTTATCGTTCGAGTTTTACTTTAAAACTCTTCTATTATACTTTGTTACATCCAAACGGGTTGTAGTGACAATTGAACCCCGTTAAAGTGAACACGGATTAACATTGTATTCGCCCATAGTCACTTGTATGGGGTGACGTCTCGAAGTGACTAGAGTGTGATGCGATTGATGGCAAGTTCAAGTGCCATGGAGTCATGTGAGATGACTAGTTGATCACATAGGCGATCATTATGAACTTTTTGTCGGGCCTAATGACCGCTTATAGAGTTCTGGCAAATTTATATAGCCTGGTCGTGGCGAGAGCTGCTATAGTATTCAAATGAGTCGATTCTTTTGACTAAAGACTATTCACCTAAGATGGCTAAGTTTCAGATTAACTTTGATTTGTGTTACTACGACCTTCGTAAATGGGGTCAAATGGGCATATTTTGGGTTATGATGGCTGTGGCTAGTCGAAGGGAATGAGTGCGATAGGAATTGTCCATCCCCTTGTCAGGGTTAAAACAATATCTCAGGGCCACTCGAGGAGTAATGAACTGGAAATGCGTGGCCACGCTCGGAAGGTATCCAGAGTGGATAAATCCGGTCAATCAGTTATTCTCCAGATCGAGGAAACCACTCTCGATATGATCACTTGCAAGTACGACCTGAAAGACACCTTGCATTGAGTAGGAGATAGTAATAGGACAAGAGAATTGGTGACGCACACTTGTCGAGGACAAGTGGGAGATTGTTGGGAAATGTGTCCTCAACAATAGTGCGATCACATGATTTAAATATCATTATTAAATCTTATTTTAAGAATACATGTGGGATGTAATATTTTACAAGTCAACTGGTCCACACATATCGGTAATGATTGGGTGACTAGAGTTTGACATTACGTTAGTCGTGCGACGGTGGTGATCCATTGATCCCCTTAGGTCATACCTATAGGGAAATACTCTTAATTGATTATTTAATTAATCGTATACCGATATGAGTTAATTAAATTGCTTAAAATTGACGGATGATTTTGTGAGTATAATTTACGTATCTTATTGTAAATATGATTAAATAAGACACGGTCTAAGTAATCGAATTATTTTATTACTTAGATGAAATTATTGTTTAAAGAAACAATTGAAACGGAATGAATAAATTATTATAAATACAGAATGTTGTAGTTTATAATTTGGAAACATGTTTGGTACAAGTAATTACGAATTACTAGTCGATTTTGTAAATGACATATTTTATGAGTATGTTGATTTTTAATATGTTAAAAATACATTACAAATTCACATGTCAAGTAACATATCACATATGTCACAATTGACAAATGACAAAATAAAATGGACCTTCCATTTTATCTTGTATAAACCGAAAATTAGGAGTATTAGTGGAATAATTATGTTGATTATTTTAAATAAGAGAAAACATAATTATTAAAGCCTAATCTCTAGCCATGTAAGCCTACTAGCCTTTGAGAAGAGCAAAAACTAAAGGCATTGGGCATGCTACCCAAGGCCTATGTTTTTCGGCCACCCTAAGGAAAGAAAATGGTTTTTTCTTTTTCTAATTCATTCATTCACATAATGCAATAATTTTCTAGAGTAAGAAAATCAATATGCTCTCTATAATCTTATGATATTTCTAGAGAAATAAATCACAAAATTCCTCTTCTCTCAACCAAAATATGTGAGAGTACAAAAACATTTTGTGTCATATTTTAAGTAAGACTAATTTTAATACTAGATCATATTATTTTAGTCTTTAAGATGTATTCCTTGGGTATATGCTTTTGGGAGGGATTCTACACTTGAATCCTTGTTCTTCCATTTGGAAAGCTCAAGAACAAAAGAAAAGGAGATTTCTTTTGTGCCCATTAGAACCGAAATCACAATGTAAGAACATGATTTCTTCTCTAATTGTTTTAATGTTTGCATGCATAAAATCCGTAATTAATTTTATGACAAATTATTTCGACATATAAGAGTATGTTAGCATGTATATGGATCTACATTTCCTTCAGTTCTCAAGTGCTTAGCTTGGTTTATATAGACCAAGGCTTACAATCTTGACCCTTGATTACTAAGTACATCTAAAGGTCACAAAAATAGCAGCTAACAACCAAGAAAAACGGCAGCCAAGGCTATGACAAAGCTGAAATGAAAAGGACATAAAGCAAAGAAAGTAAACTAATAGTCCAATCTTCCTTGTTTGTAGCTCAACTTTTTATTTATGATTATATGGACTGAAATGGGGCTTGAGGAAACCGTGTAAGAGTCCTTGCTGCAGCCAAAAAGTCCCTTGAGCTTTGTTGGAACAAAAGAGGAAGGTTGATAGCGACATAATGCACAAAAAACTAAGCATGCTCCAGCTATGGTCCTGATTGCGCACGGTTTTTAAAGCTTGGCAAACTCTATGATAGGAACGGCTTTGGGATATAAGTTCCTACACAAAAACATCCCAAACTCACCAAAGATTAATCCCATGCTGGAAAAAGGCACGACTTCTTAGACGGAATTCATGTTAGACCTCAATCTTGTGCAAGGTCCAAAACCGGGTGAAATGTGGCCTTTCTCGGATTGATTTGTTTCAATCTCCCCTTCTTGAAAAGGATTTGCCCTCAAATCCTCGAGCTTATCCCCCTCAATCTCTTCATAATAAGGACTTAAATCCCCAACATTGAAAGTTCCATGGACTCCATATTCTCCGGGAAGGTTTATCTTGTATGCATTGGACCCGAACTTCTCAAGTACTTCGAATGGACCATCAGCTCTAGGCATGAGCTTATTCTTTCTTTTTCTGAAATCTTTCTTTCCTCAAGTGTATCCAAACAAGATCTCCGGGTTCAAAGCTTTTGGTTCCCTTAACACCCTTGGATTTGGCCTTGTGAGCCTCATTAGCCTTCTCAATTTGCTTCTTGACTTGTTCATGGACATGGAGCATTTGTTCAACCCTTTTCTTAGCATCATAATCAATGGTATTTCTTTTGATGGGTGCCAAATCAGTAGGCATCATAGGATTCACGCTATATACCACCTCAAATGGAGACTTGCCCGTGGTTGTGGAAGGGGCTCGGTTGAAGGCAAACTCGGCTTGAGCTAGTTTGAGGTCCCAATCTTTCAATGATCTTGCAACCGTGCACCTAAGGATCCTCCCCAAGGTCTTGTTGGTAACTTCCGTTTGCCCATCAGTTTGAGGGTGATGGGAGGTGCTAAACAAGAGCCTTGTTTTGAGTAGCTTCCATAAGGTTCTCCAAAAATGACTCATGAACTTGGAATCCCTATCCGAGACAATGGACTTAGGAATACCATGTAGCTTGACCACTTCTTTGAAATAGAGCTCGGCCACACTAGTTGCATCTTCGGTTTTCTTGCAAGCAATGAAATGAGCCATTTTTCTAAATCTATCCACAACCACCATGATTGAATCCTTCCCTCTTTGAGTTCTTGGTAAAGCAACAATGAAATCCATGCTTATGTCTTCCCATGGCTGATTTGGAACCGGCAAAGGAGTGTAGGGGCCTGTTTGGAAATAGGATTTTGATTGTTGACAAGGAGCACACCTCTTGATCACATCTTGGACATCCCCAAGCATCTTAGGCCAATAGAATTGCTCTTGGAGTATGTCATAGGTTTTTTGAATGCCAAAGTGCCCGGCAAGACCATTGGAGTGAACTTCCCTTATCAACAAGTTTCTATAAGGTCCCCTAGGCACACACAACTTGTTCCCAAAGAATAAGAACCCATTTTGAACCAAGTATTTGCTCTTGAGCTTGATTTGGCCAGATTGAAGGAGCTCCCATTCTCCTTTAAAATCCGGATCTTCCACATATAATTCTTTCATGTACTCAAACCCAATGACCCTTTGCTCCATGAAACTCAACATAATGAACCTTCTTGACAATGCATCAGCCACTATGTTATCTTTCCCCTCTATGTACTTGCTTGAGAAGTTGAAGGATTGTAAGAACTCCACCCATTTAGCATGCCTATGATTGAGCTTGTGTTGACCATTAATGTATTTGAGAGCCTCATGATCAGAATGTAGGACGAATGGTCGTGGTTTCAAGTAGTGACTCCAATGGGTT
The DNA here is from genome assembly GCF_048544455.1 of Silene latifolia. NCBI lineage: Eukaryota > Viridiplantae > Streptophyta > Magnoliopsida > Caryophyllales > Caryophyllaceae > Silene > Silene latifolia. The sequence goes on along the minus strand of NC_133532.1, from coordinate 64,396,337 downwards.
AAGGCTCGAACAATAGCATAGAACTCCTTATCATAAGTTGAGTAATTGAGCTTGGCACCACTCAATTTCTCACTAAAGTAAGCAATTGGCTTGTGCTCTTGAACAAGGACAGCCCCAATGCCAATGCCACTAGCATCACACTCAACCTCAAATAACTTATTGAAATTTGGCAAAGTAAGAATAGGAGACTCACAAAGCTTTTCTTTGATGATATTGAAGGATGATTCAGCCTTGTCTCCCCATTTGAACTCCCCTTTCTTCATACATTCGGTTATAGGAGCCATAAGTGTGCTAAAATCTTTGATGAACCTCCTATAGAATGATGCCAACCCATGGAAACTCCTTACATCCGTGATATTCTTAGGTATAGGCCATGATTTGATTGCCTTAACCTTCTCTTGATCAACCAATATGCCACGGTCAGAAATGATAAAGCCCAAGAATTGGACTTCATTTTGCATAAAAGAACACTTCTCTAGCTTGCCATACAACTTGTGTTCCCTAAGAGTTTCAAACAACACTTGCAAATGCTTGAGGTGCTCTTCCTTGGAAGGACTATAAACCAAGATATCATCAAAGTAAACAACCACAAATCTGCCCAAGTAAGGTCTAAGTACCTCGGTCATGAGCCTCATGAAGGTACTTGGTGCATTAGAAAGACCAAATGGCATGACAAGCCACTCATACAACCCATGCTTTGTTTTGAATGCGGTTTTCCACTCATCTCCTTCTTTGATTCTTACTTGGTGATAGCCTTGCCTTAAATCAATCTTTGAAAACAATTGAGCTCCACTAAGCTCATCCAAGATGTCATCAAGCCTAGGTATGGGAAACCTATACTTGATGGTAATGTTGTTGATAGCTCTACTATCCGTACACATCCTCCAAGACCCATCTTTCTTTGGCACTAAGAGGGCCAGGACAGCACACGGACTAAGGGACTCTCTCACAAAGCCTTTGCTCACAAGTTCTCCAATTTGTTGTTGTAATTCTTGAGTAGCTTTAGGATCACTTCTATAGGCAGCCTTGTTTGGTAATGTAGCTCCCGGAATGAAATCAATTTGATGCTCAATGCCCCTAAGAGGAGGCAAGCCACTTGGGAGCTCATTTGGGAACACATATTCATAGGATTGGAGGAGCTCTTGGACCTCCTTAGGAAGTGAAACATTCTGCCCAAAAACCACATCTTTTGCAATAAGAGCATAGACATCTTCATCACCCTTTAACTCTTGGAGCATCTCGGCCTCATTGATCAATAATACCTCTTTTGAAGGCTCAAGCATGGATGGTGGTGTAGTATGCTTAAGAACGGGTGGAAGTGGTGTTAGAATGACCTTTCTTGAGCCAAACTTGAAGGTGTAAGTGTTGTCTCTCCCATGGTGTACCGAATCCCTATCAAACTCCCAAGGTCTCCCAAGAAGAAGATGACAAGCATCCATAGGTAGAACATCACAAAGGGCCTCATCCGAATAGTTCTTGCCAATGGAGAAGGTTACAAGGCATTGCTTATCCACTCTAACTTCTGCCCCCTTGTTAAGCCACCTTAATTTATAAGGACTAGGATGGTCTTGTGTGGGTAAAGATAGCTTTTCAATGAGAGTACTAGAGGCTACATTGGTACAACTCCCTCCATCAATGATAAGGTTGCAAACTCTTCCCTTAATGGTGCACCTAGACCTAAAGATTTTTTGTCTTTGGTCCATTTCCAAGGGTTGGGGTTGGGTATGCATCACTCTCCAAGTAACCAAGCTAAGACCCGCATCCGGCATAACCACATCATCCTCTTCATGGTCCGTTCCCTCCATTTCCTCATCACACACAAGAATCTCATCATCTCCCCAATGAACCACTTCAAAGCTACTAAGGGCTCTCTTGGTTGGGCATTCTTTGGCAAAGTGACCATAACCTTGGCATTGGTAACATTTTTTGAGAGGCATGGTCTTTTTTTGTGAGGTTTCGGCTGCTTTTCCCTTGTCAAGTATGGTGGTTTTGTTTTGAGAGGGTGGTTCATTAATTTTGAAACTGGTTGGGGGTTTAAAGGTGGCGGTTTTGGTGGTTGGTTTGGTGGTTGTAGCCTTCCCTTTACCCATTTTCTCAACCCTTAAAGCCAAATTAACGGCTTCATCAAAGGACCATACTTGTTGCATTCTAACCCTATGAGCAATCTTGGTATCTAAACCTTCAACAAATCTAGCAATTTTCTGTTCGGGCTTCTCATTGAGTTCACATTGCAAAGTAAGTTGTTCAAAGTCTCTAAGATATGACTCAAGTGGTTGTTGGTCTTGTTTAAGTTGGGTGAGCTTAATGAAAATGTCTTGAGTGTACTCTGTAGGTATAAACTTCTCATTAAGCTTCTTTTTCAGTTTTAACCAAGACTTAATAGGTTTCTTACCATCCTTTCTTCTCTGATTTTTTAAGTTCTCATACCAAAGGGAAGCATAGCCTTTGAGTTTCAAGATTGCAACTTTAAAAGCTTTGCTATCGAAATAACCTTTAAACTCAAAGACTCTTTCAATGGTCCTAAACCAATCTAACAAATCCTCGGGGTTTAAACTACCATGAAAATCAGGAATTTCTACCTTTAAGTCTTTGTTGGGCTCTCCATGAAAGGCCTCGGCCATGGACTCCTCCGAATCAGAAAGCTCCTCTTCCTCATGGCCACCATGAGCTCGTCCTCTCCCCATGAAGCCACGGCCTCTACCCCCCGCCTCTAGGTGGTCGTCCTCCTCTTGGTGGTGGTGTTGGAATATTAGCCATGATAACATTGAGAGATTCTAGCAACAAATCACATTTTTCAGAAAGTTGAGTAACTTGTGTTTCAATTCCAGCAATCCTTTCTTCACTCATGGTTGTTTTTTGTGTTTTTAATGTGGTTAGGGTATAATGAACTCACAAAGAAAGGATTTTTGATGTTAACCAAAGCTCTGATAACCAATTTGGAATAAAACTCTAAGGACACGAAAATGGACAGAAAAACAAGCTTAAAACCGTGACTCAAATGCTAAGGATCGAGTGAATTGGATATGAAATAAACCAAGCACAAAGCCAAGGTTTAAGACTAAGAGCTTGTTCAATCACCTAGCAAAGAACTCACTCAACCCCTAGCACTAAGCATATGAGGGTCTTCTAGCACAAAGCAAAGAATTTAAGAGGAAAAACTAGGTTTTCACTTGTATTAATGTTCATTCAAATCTGAAGTTCTCAAGTGCTTAGCTTGGTTTATATAGACCAAGGCTTACAATCTTGACCCTTGATTACTAAGTACATCTAAAGGTCACAAAAATAGCAGCTAACAACCAAGAAAAACGGCAGCCAAGGCTATGACAAAGCTGAAATGAAAAGGACATAAAGCAAAGAAAGTAAACTAATAGTCCAATCTTCCTTGTTTGTAGCTCAACTTTTTATTTATGATTATATGGACTGAAATGGGGCTTGAGGAAACCGTGTAAGAGTCCTTGCTGCAGCCAAAAAGTCCCTTGAGCTTTGTTGGAACAAAAGAGGAAGGTTGATAGCGACATAATGCACAAAAAACTAAGCATGCTCCAGCCATGGTCCTGATTGCGCACGGTTTTTAAAGCTTGGCAAACTCTATGATAGGAACGGCTTTGGGATATAAGTTCCTACACAAAAACGTCCCAAACTCACCAAAGATTAATCCCATGCTGGAAAAAGGCACGACTTCTTAGACGGAATTCATGTTAGACCTCAATCTTGTGCAAGGTCCAAAACCGGGTGAAATGTGGCCTTTCTCGGTTTGATTTGTTTCACGTAAGCTTCAAGATTGCAACTTTTGGTGCGTATGAGCGGAAGGGTTTGACATGTTGTTTGTTTTTGTGTTTTTATGTGAGGATTTTGTATAAATAAAAGGGGATATTTGCTTCGATATCTTGTGAAGAGATCGAACCAATGGGATAGCATATAACGATAACAATGGGGGAATTACTCGAAACGCGTCAAGTAATTCAACTTAAACTTCGGAACGCGTCCTTGGTTTAAGGCAAGACTCGAAACTCGTCGATCTTTAAGGGAAACATGAGAAAGCCTCTCAAATTTCAATTCAATTTTCTTCAAACATGCATGCCTTACAAATGAGAAGAATCGGCCCTTATATAGCCGAATTCTCCTTGGCCTCCAAGTCTAGTATTTATTATTTACAGGAGTTCCTAGGTGCCTAGTTTTTAGCTTTGACTTAGGAATAAAAACTAGGTAAGACTTTACAAAGAACTAGGTTAGACTTGGTAGAAAACTAGACAATGCATAAAAACTAGAATGCTGAAAACTAGGTGGTTCATTGAACCATTTCCACGGCTTCCACACGGGTCCAATGCATCTTCTCTACGGCCTTTCACGGTTTAAGGATTTCCTTGCGGGTTTCGGATCCCTGAGTCGAGATCACGCATCATTAACTGTAACACCCCCATACTCCAAGTACCTTACCAGGACCACTCAGGTATGAAGACATTACCATCTCGGTTGCCCGAGGTATGATAATCAAATAAACAATGAAGAAACAACGTTTAATTATAAATACTTAGCGAAGAGTTACAATTCTCAAAACCAAACCAAAAGTACGATACATGTTCACAAACTGACTGTTCTAACTGAAATGTAAATAACTAATAAGCTACAGCGGAAGACTCCTATCATCATGTCGTGGCCATCCCAGCTATCCCAGTACTCATCTCAATACCTGCTCAATATCTGCTCACCATCCCCGAATGGATCACCGCAGGTTTACAAAACAACACCGGGGTCAGTACTAATCACACAATTCAATATACATACCAGCAATAAGATAAACAGACAGCTTAACTGTCACATACACACAATCACGCCAAATCCAATCATCTCAATCACTGACTGTCCACTGGACCAGCCCTGCCAGTGGGGGACCGCAGCCGTACCCACCAAATCCCCGCTCCACATAGTGAGCGATAACCATGTCCATTAATGTGCACATCCCTTCTGTGGCGGGTTCCACAGAAGGCGAAACTAGGGCGTGAAGCCACTCCCGCAAGTGACCCCACTCAGCCGAGGACACGCCTCAAGAACCACAGATAGCATTCTGAATCACAATCACAATCACAACCGTCACAATACAATTATTACATCAACAATTAATCTCAACACATCAACCAATATCCCATTATGGGACTAATACCGAGTAGAAATCCTACCTGTAAGCACACAATCGACGGTCTCTCTCGCTTTGAATCAAAAAGCTTCTTCTATGAACCCTCCTCCTATCATACAACACATAAAAGCTACCAAATCACATACTACACATAAACCCCCAAATCTCTAAATTAGGGTTTAACCAAATCAAAGGAAAGACAATAAAAAAGGTACATAGATCTTACCCTCGACGCAAGGAACTCAACGGTATAATCAACGCTAAGAACTGACCTTCCAAACTCCGGGGATTGCTAATAATGCGATTAAGAAGATGGACTTGCTTGCTTTCTCTCTTAAACAGAAATTTAGGTTTTGCAAAAGTGATTTAGAATAATGACGACAAAGCTTATATACCTTAATCGCATATTTAACAAAACCCGAGAAAATTCCCCGTAAAACCGGCTACTCGATCGAGTACCCAAGGATACTCGATCGAGTACCCCCCTACTCGATCGAGTGCCCCAGCTACTCGATCGAGTACCCAACAGGTCAGAAACTTTTCTAAAACGCAACTTACCCTTACTCGACAGAGTAAGGCCTACTCGATAGAGTACCCCAAGACTTATAAAACCGTAGTATTACAGTCTTCCCTCCTTAAAAGAACTTCGTCCCCGAAGTTCAACCCATACATAAAAACAAACATACTAACTCGGTCAAGACGCAACAAAGCTACTAAGAACTCAAAACAAAATCCCAACTTATAAAACATGAAACCATGAACCCTTAACACCAACTCCACCAACTATTCCTACCTCCCCACATCGCTCACGATGTCGTATCAACTATATCATAAACTCTTTCGACACTAACTCCATATACTAACAACTACTATCCTCTAACGCTGCTAGCTCCATAATATATCATCCACTACCAAATCTAATATCACGACACTCATAGACATCAAACGGAATGTTACATTCTACCACCCTTAAAGGAACTTCGTCCTCGAAGTTTACTCACACTCATAACCTCATCATCCAACTGTCAACACTAGTGAAAATTCTCACACTCCTAAACATCATACTACTACAAGCACGGCCATGGCCTTTTAACAACATCAACCACAATATATACAACTTCATTCTTTACGCTACACCAACACTCTACTTCAAATTATACTACGACATGCACAAACATCAAACTCTCTTTTATCGCATCCTACTCCTCTTAAGATAAATGTTACGTCCTCGTAACTCACTAATACTAAATCCTAGCTATATCGTCTCATTATCCTCGTCACCACCGCATGTCAAAGATAACCACCTATAATCTAAACACTCGCCATGCATATATCCAAGGCTCTCTTACTTAAATATTTCTCATACCTCAACTCATTCGGCATACCACCTAACGTATACCATAAAACTCGTAGCAAAATCACCATACCAACTCTCCATTATTACTGCAAAACAACATACCTCTCTATGTAAAGCACCTATCTCTCAAAAGCATAACTCACGATCCACACTCGTTACGTACACTCACACTAGATCATCAAGTTCTTTCCTTCATTACCGCAAAACTCATACATAACTTAACATGACACTAATTCCTCCAATCACCCTACACTCACTGTCTCAACAAAGGATTATGAATCACCTGCATCTTTCAGATCATTACAACACATGTTCCACGAATCACTTGCCATGACTATGACTACCGATGCCTCGTGTTAAAACAAGATCAAAAATTACTGTAACAACCTCTCACAACCGTGCCCCATCAACAGAATATCACTATACCATGACAACAACAAAAACATATACAACTCTATTTTATATCACACTCTACCCTCATTCCCAAACTGGAACTGGTAAAGAAAACATCAATAAACAAGACAACTGTCTATCTGCACAAACTGAAACTCGCAGGGAGCAACATCAAACAAAACAACAATCTATGTATAAGTGGTATGTACTTTCGAAACTCGAATCATAAACATCCCGCCTACTCCACCACAACCGGTGACTGCATCGCAACACCGCCACCAACAGCCACACCGCAGTGCGAAAATATCCGCATCACAACACTAAGTACTGTGCCCGGATCACCACCCGAGGCACATCAACCACATTGATAGACATCACAGCTACATACAATTCCCACAAACACTGACTCAAAATAACTTCTCAGACAAGAAAAACTTATTCAAATCCACTTTACTAAATCACATCGCAACATATTATATGAATTAAATAGATAACCTCATGAATATCATCCCCTTACCATAACACAGATTAACATGTATCATGAATACATACAAGCATAACTAGTCATTCCAAAACAGTCAAATTATTACCTCTTTAAACATCATTCCATTACGCTATTGTATCCAACATGTATTACAGAACATTCAGATAACAACTTTATAATTATCACACCATACCACTTCTTGTGAGGTCAGAACCTCACACAAACATTTACACATATCATAGACCCGTAATCACATCCACCTAGTCAATCCTGATCACGTAAGTTACCACTCGATAAAGGTTACCTCTCGCTTGAGCTTAACTCGTATGCCCCTCATAACACATTCTCCCATTCGCATAACCATCGCCTCATGCCGAGTATAACCATACCATTACTATTCAACTATTAGCACCCGCCTCATCTAATCGCATCTTACACCTCCTTACCACCATACATTTCAATCGGGTCTCTACAAAATCAACCTCTTTAGAATGGCCATTTTCCCTATTTATCATCACTCTTGACCACTAGTGACAACATCTCAACCCTACTATCGTTCGGACATCAAGCTTCTTACACTCATCTCTAAACATCACGGTTTCTTTCCTATCTTTGGTTAACATTCCAAATAACTAACATCGAATCCATCAACAAAATTTCCTCAACATTCTTCCCAATACTATCCTTAATTGTATCATCATCTAACTCTCCACCAAAAATCTCGTATCGTGCAAATACTCCACCAACTTCATACTCCCTTAATTCCTCGTAACTCATGATTAATCATGTTATCCTGAAACTTCCGTGAAACCATTAACTTACTTACTTTTGATAATATCATACAGCCCGATGATTCCTTACTTTTATCTCACATAACTCCGGTGAACATTTTACTCAGCTTACTTTTATCCTTCTTTTCTCTTTATACTCAACAATTCCATTTACTATCTCAACTCCTTATTACTTCTACCTAACCCTTTAGTGCTCCAATTACCCTCTCATCGCTCCAAAACTCTAATCTCATTATTTCATATCGATATCATATCACTCTTTCTTACCAAGGATCTTCTCTTATTATGCTATCACTCACACTTACCACTAATCTATCCATAAAATCAACGTTCACTGTTCAAACAATTGCATCTCCTTCGTACATCTCTAGAAATCAAAAATTTATTTCACACCGTTAAATGCCTAAAGAAATCACACATAGTTTCACCTCTTAATAAACCAAATCTTCCAAACTCACTCACTGTCTACAAATCCACCTCGCAACATGTCTCCCTAAAGTTCACTATATACCACCCTTCTCAACCCCTTTAAAACGAACTTTCACTACATATATTCTTCACCCACACGACTCCTAACCATCTCCCTCCATAATTCTTTACACATCTCAAGTTGCTACTATCCACATCATTCTTGTCGACCCCTTTATCCTCACATTCCTTACCCTTATATCACTCCTTACTCACATTCACTTGCCTTTACATCACTCAAAAGCGTAAATATATCACTCACCACGTCTCGCAAAACTTGAGCCATGCCTCAATCAGCTCGTCAATGTTCTTTTTCTTTTTCCACTTCTCATTACAACCACATATAGCTCATCTCCTCCCACCAAACTCATACTCACCATAAGGTGCCACTCACCACCCCATAAGATTGGGTAACTTACGTATCAAGACCAACATACAAGTAAAGTAATGCATAAAGAAGCAAAATAACAACTTTGAATTAAACATAATATGCAACGAATTCAAAAGATAAGCATATGACCCGAATCATGGGTTACTAGATCGAGTACTGGCCACTCGATCGAGTAAGGGACTTACTCGATCGAGTAGGTGAAGATCAGAAGCACGTAAAACAAATCACCAGGAATACTCGATCGAGTAGCTGAGGTACTCGATCGAGTGCCCCCTTACTCGATCGAGTATCAAGGTTACTCGATCGAGTACCTTACGCAATTCTCAGCATCGTCCAGTTTTCGTAAAACAATCATAACTCACTCATTTCTTGGTCGTTTTGGGCGTGTGACCTATCGTTAGAATCGTAAAAGAACAAGCTATCACCTCCAATTGGAATCACATTAAAATCATTTATGCATCTCAAGTTCTAACAGTTTAAAGACAACCTTGCTATACTCGAAAACACAACTACTTGATTTTACTTCCAAACAACTTAAATGACAACATGGTAAACAAAAACAACTCGATGCTCATAAAACCAGTATCCCTAACCACATGTTACTAACTTCAAAAGCCAAGCAACAACATCCATTATGCACATGCATCACTCAATTTACCAATCACATATTACCCACATGTTTTTATTATATAACTTAAAGTAAACAAAATCACAATTATATGACATCAAGTATCATATTCACATGTTACTAGCATAACAACCTTATAAAATCTCTTCCATCATACAACATGCTTTAAAAAAAAATATCATATTATCATGCAACAATTATCATCTTTTTCCATCAGCTATTCATGCTCTTACTCAAACTTTCAACTATATAAACTCGTACAACACTACCAACAACATATATGTATACATAACTCTACGTATAACTCAAATCAAACAAACTTTCTTTCCGTATTTCTATAATGCCATCTTGTAAAACAACTATCATGCTTTCAATCAATAACTTACGAAATCACATCATCACCATCTTTCCTACATATTCCCCATTCTCCACATACATACATCCACTGATTCATGCCACACATCACCATATATGTACACAATTCACAAGATAAACACATAGCAATCCCGACTCATATCCCATGGTGACCGGTTCAAAATTGTAGGGCGAGTTCGCGACTTTAGGACGTCTCCCAAGCCTTTGCATTAGCTCCTACAACTTTTACCCCGGGTTCATTTTATTTGACTCCCTATGTTCATTAGATTCATTAGTTACAGGTTTCAGGATCGTCTCTCTGATACCATTTGTAACACCCCCATACTCCAAGTGCCTTACCAGGACCACTCAGGTATGAAGACATTACCATCTCGGTTGCCCGAGGTATGATAATCAAATAAACAATGAAGAAACAACGTTTAATTATAAATACTTAGCGAAGAGTTACAATTCTCAAAACCAAACCAAAAGTACGATACATGTTCACAAACTGACTGTTCTAACTGAAATGTAAATAACTAATAAGCTACAGCGGAAGACTACTATCATCATGTCGTGGCCATCCCAGCTATCCCAGTACTCATCTTAATACCTGCTCAATATCTGCTCACCATCCCCGAATGGATCACCGCAGGTTTACAAAACAACACCGGGGTCAGTACTAATCACACAATTCAATATACATACCAGCAATAAGATAAACAGACAGCTTAACTGTCACATACACACAATCACGCCAAATCCAATCATCTCAATCACTGACTGTCCACTGGACCAGCCCTGCCAGTGGGGGACCGCAGCCGTTGATGTGACCATAATTGGCGCATATTTAGCCCCCGAATTACCATTGTTTCCATGCTTTTTAGTGCCTATTTGGGTCATTTCTTATCTTTAGTTCTTTGTTTTGCATATTCTTTGAGATTTTGATCCCTTGGTAGGAAAGGAGTAAGAATCTTGCATTTTCATGGCAAAACGAGGCTAAATTGATTGTATTCAATGACCAAGCATCAAGAAGAGACAAGACTAGAAGGCCTTAGTACATATTATAGTAGAAGAACAATGTTGAGAAAGGATCCTTGCGTCCCCAAGGAAATCCCCAAGGAATTTATGAAGAAAAGGGAAGAAAAGAAGAAGAATTGAAGCTGACCAACAATCCGAACGGATTGCGGACAATCCGCCCGTCCAGCCACCCCCAATCCGAGCGTCCCTCCTTGGAATCCGCCCGGATTACCCCTCAACAATCCGAGCGTCCCTCTCCCGAATCCGCTCGGATTGCACAGCCCAAATCCGGCCGTCCCGACTCTAATCCGCACGGATTCACCCGCACAAAGACGGATTTCATTCTTCAAGCTACGAAAAGAGAAGCCCTTCTCTCAGAAAATACCGGGTCCTCCTTGCTCAACTTAAAAAGTGTAATTACTAGTTTAGCCCTTAGTTAACCCTAATGCATCCTCCCTAATTTTCACTATAAATACCCCATTAGTCTAATTAGAGGAGCATGTTCTTCTTATCAATATTTAGAATAGTTAATATCAATCAAATCTCTCTTCAATATTGTAATCAAGTATTAATCAAGTTTTAATCCAAGTTTTAGTTCTTTAAATCTCTCTCTTGTTCTTCCTTTATTTTGGGTAATTAGAAGATTATTGGGTTTATTGGGAGATTGACAACCTTCCATCAATCATCAAGTTCTTCTATTATTCTTTGCATTATTATTTTGGAATCATTAGTAGGTATAATCTCTTAATCCCTTTTAATTATTGTTAATTACTTTCATTTATTCATCATGTTTCATATTGTTGGTATGATTGACAACCTTGCTAGCATGATCAACATGATAATGAGTGAGTAGTCTCTTAGCTAGGGTTTAATGGGTGATTAGGGGAAACCAACATGGGGAATGATTCATGCTTAAATCAATATGCTTTCATATCTTATTTGCTTGCTTGTTTTGATCTTAATACATGCACATGTTATATTTGATGAAATGCTAAGCCTATGAATCCTTGCATTTACTATCATCTCCTATCTTTTCAATGAGACTTGTAAGACATAACCCAACTCGAGTCTTGTTAGACCATGCATGTGTTGAGTAGGAAAGATTAAGTCGACTTGTAGGTGTTGTACAATCTAATCGATTCGGCTCCGGGACCCAAACTTTCCTAGGATTGTAAGATATAACCCAACTCAATCCATCACAACAATAATTGCTTGCTTATAATTTGAGAACATGTTTGTATGATCATATCCCATGATTCCCCTATGAACCCATGACACCCTAGTGCCTTTAATCAATTGTTTACACCCCTTATTTTATTCATCTTGCTAGTTTATTTTCATTGTTATTTTAGTTTAGTAACCTTCTACATCAACCCAATTTGTGACACCCCTAGACACCACTAGTTACAATAGAATTCTCATTTCAATACCCGTCCCTTGGGATTCGACCTTTACTTACCTCTTTACTAATTGTAGAGTTGTTTGTGAAGTATAAATTGTGTTTTGTATCGACCATTGACCAACGACCACATATACTTAATTGTGAACACCAAATGGCCTCGATCAGCCGTACCCACCAAATCCCCGCTCCACATAGTGAGCGATAACCATGTCCATTAATGTGCACATCCCTTCTGTGGCGGGTTCCACAGAAGGCGAAACTAGGGCGTGAAGCCACTCCCGCAAGTGACCCCACTCAGCCGAGGACACGCCTCAAGAACCACAGACAGCAATCACAATCACAATCACAACCGTCACAATACAATTATTACATCAACAATTAATCTCAACACATCAACCAATATCCCATTATGGGACTAATACCGAGTAGAAATCCTACCTGGTAAGCGCAGACAATCGACGGTCTCTCTTCCGAATCAAAAGCTTCTTCTATGAACCCTCCTCCTATCATACAACACATAAAAGCTACCAAATCACATACTATACATAAACCCCCAAATCTCTAAATTAGGGTTTAACCAAATCAAAGGAAAGACAATAAAAAGGGTACATAGATCTTACCCTCGACGCAAGGAACTCAACGGTATAATCAACGCTAAGAACTGACCTTCCAAACTCCGGGGATTGCTAATAATGCGATTAAGAAGATGAACTTGCTTGCTTTCTCTCTTAAACAGAAATTTAGGTTTTGCAAAAGTGATTTAGAATAATGACGACAAAGCTTATATACCTTAATCGCATATTTAACAAAACCCGAGAAAATTCCCCGTAAAACCGGCTACTCGATCGAGTACCCAAGGATACTCGATCGAGTACCCCCCTACTCGATCGAGTGCCCCAGCTACTCGATCGAGTACCCAACAGGTCAGAAACTTTTCTAAAACGCAACTTACTCTTACTCGAGAGAGTAAGGCCTACTCGATAGAGTACCCCAAGACTTATAAAACCGTAGTATTACATTAACTCCCTTTCTTCAAAAAGAATTGTCCCGATTCTTGGACCTATGATATGGGTTATCAAAAATCGATCAACCCTCGAACTACCTCGCTCGAGTTTAACCTTTGAATTCCAATCGCAATCGGAAATTCAACCAACATCTTGACTTTGATACGCCATAAGTACGTTTGGGACCAATTTTTTTTTTCGGATGAATAGTATCACGCCCGTGAACAGTAACTTTTTTTTTTGGTCAAACCGTACCACGTGATCAAAACCAATTAACCCTCAAACTACCTCGCTTGAGTTTAACCCTTGAATTCCAATCGCAATTAGAATATCAACTAACGGATTTGATGCACCTAGGAGCGTCTTGAATTTTAGGAAATCAAGAGCCGAAGCTCTGATACCACTTGATGCATTTTTGTGCGGAAGCGAAAAATAATAAAAAGGATATTTGTTTCGACATCTTGTGAAGAGATCGAACCAATGGGATATTTGCTTCAATATCAATAATAATCTCGAAAACAATGGGATATTTGCTCAAGCTAGACCTATAGCTTGACCAGTGGTGAATAATTCTCAAGACCTATTGAGAATAATCGGGTTTTAATCGAAACGCGTCGAATTAAAAGAAAAGGTTTTTTTCGCAACAGCGAAGTTCATCACAAATGTGAGGATTTTACATCATTCTTGAGTTGTTTTACAAATGAGGATTTCGGCCCTTATATACCCGAAATGTGCTTGGGCTCCAAGGCAAAATTAAATGCTAAGGGCAATTTCCTAG